>NW_007730605.1:48221-70225 GCF_000696425.1 Galeopterus variegatus
CCCCCTGTTGTACTCCAGCACTCTTGCTCACATATTTTAGTCAAAATGTTTTGGTCCTTTAGGGAGGAGGGGGGAAAGCAAGCGTTAGGCACCTTTAGTCAACCATTTTGCTGACATCCGGAAAAATCTCAGTAGTTTCTTAAAGGTTACTTGCAATGTGGTGTTTAAATTTTCACACTCAGTCATTTTAAAATTCATTTATCTGTTTTTCAGTTCCAATGAATCTTTTACTCAAACATTATTTGAAACACCTGTACTGGTCATTTAGAAAATATTTGTTCACTGAGTTATACAAGCCTAAAATTTGATGCTTCTCAGTATGTAATAGCCACCCCCCCCCCAAAAAAAAAATCACATTTATAAACAGCATTCAGAAATCATCAGTAAAATTTTTAACATTTAAGGGTTTAGTAGCTGCCAGGCTCACCAAGATAGATATGATTTTCTAAAATTTGAAAATTTGTTTTCAAATCTCCAATTTTATCATTGGCAATCAATAATGACAGTTGTTTGATGTGATAGATTCACTTCATTTATTTTCAAGAAAATGTCTGCCAAATATTTAGATATAATTGTTATTCCTTTCAAGGAATAACATTGTTTCATGAGAAAAAGTAGATTTTATTCTTTTTGTTATCCTAACAGTACAGTATTTTCTGTGGCTCCAGTATTTTAATGTTAGAATACAGTGTCCTCTTTAATGCCACTAATTGGGCAATTAATTATGTTCAGAAACTAGTATCAGTCTTTACCAAACCAATAATTTAGCATGATACAGAAAATGATTCTTGATGATTATCAAGGCTGATTCCCTGGCCTCCTAAAGAATCTGTTTTTCAATATTATTTCAATAAGTGATAATTGTTTTTATATCATCCAGAATCAGTTTCTACTGTTTTCATTTAAGAACTTTGACAGGCGTAATTGTTGAACTCCTTTGTACACAGGTCAAATTCTTCATCCCATACCTTCTTAAAAATTCTATGATTCTGAAAGACAGAGCTAACATCCTATTTACAGTTGTAGCTTCTACTTTGACACAGTGCATGGCACACATGGGCCCAAACTAAGTGTTTGTTAACCAAAGGATCTTTAATAGATAATTTTACTGCAATGTATAAAGAAATATGTATAATGGATAAAGAAAATTAATGTTTTATTATCCTCACAATAATATCAAAATACATGGAAAGCCCTTTAAAATCTAGCATCTGATTATCATACCAGCCTTATATCTGATCACTTATCCCAAACAACCTAAGCAATAATAAAACTAAATTTCTACCCCTTTTCTTAAAGAAAAATGCTACTTCTTGCCTTAAATCATTTAGCAAATATCGATTACTTGACTCCTGAAAACAGCAAAGATTTTACTAGGTGCTGGGGAAACATAAATAAGACTCTGAAACATCTACTTCTAACTATGGTAGATCAACTTGTATACCCCATTCCTCCTGCTGAAAACACCTAGAAAATTTTAATAAAATATGAAAACAAAAGAAAATCCCTTTGATTTTTTTACTGGAAAAATACCAGGACAGTCAAAGTTTGCAGGGCCAAGATCCTGACTGCAAGGGAGGTTTAGAGAAATAAGCCTTATATGTCGTGCCTATTTTCCTTTCATGGCATTTGCATTTGTTAAACTGTAGCTGAGAGGATGAGAAGCAAAGAAGTTAAGTGGAGGATTTAGACAATAATGGGATGAGGAAGAAAAAAATTATAGTTTAAGACCTACTGACATGGAGGAGAATGAGTAGATATCAAGCTTTCAGTTTTGATCCTTGAAGAGTACACTCTAGGAGAAAAGTAGACTACATATAGAAAAATAGTAAAACTGATTTTCAAATTAGCTAAATCTTGTATGGATTAAGGAGATCTGCCTTTACAATAACTGCTCAGTAAAGGCATAAATAAATAGTCTATGAAGAAAGATAACACACAGAGTTTTAAATTGTCTTTACAGCTTGTAATATTCAGAGTTCAATTAAAAAGAAATGAGACATGCAAAAAAAGTACTGGCATAGAAAAAAAGAGAAAACACATGATTTAAATGGACTTACAAGAGATCTAGGTATAGGAGTTAACAGAAAAAAATTAAATATAAACATGATTCATGTTTTAAGAGATGTCAATATGCAACAAAGAAGGGGAAAAATGAAAAAAAAAATTAAAAGCCTGTAAGATACAAACAAGACCTAAAGAACAATTCAAACATATGTTGTTAGATTCCTAAATGCAGAAGAAAAGTACATGGACCAAAGCAATATTTATTAAAAGCCTGTAAGATACAAACAAGACCTAAAGAACAAGTCAAACATATGTTGTTAGATTCCTAAATGCAGAAGAAAAGTACATGGACCAAAGCAATATTTGAAAAGATAATGTATAAGAATTTTTCAAAACCTAAGGGTAGTGTATATTTAAGAAGAGTAAAGGAGTACAAACCCCAATAAAGATAAATTTGAAAAATACTACATTGAGGTACATGATAGTACAACTGATGAGAATCATAATGAAGAGAAAATCTTAAATGCAGCCAGAGAGGAAAAGCAAGACAGAGTATCATCAAAGTAAGAAGAATAAGACTAGTAACTGACTTTTAAACAGATCTGAAGGAGCCCAAAATATAATGAAATGGATTCTTTAAAAGATAAAAAGGAAATAACTGTCAATCTTTAATTATAAAATCAACTCAAAATGGATTAAAGATTTAAATATACACTCTGAAACAATAAAACTTATTAAAGAAAACATAGTTTTCTTTTCCTTTTTGTCTTTTTTTGTGTCTGGCAACGGATCGCAACCCTCAGTGTCACGCCCGTACCGGACCGGGACCGGCAATGGAATCGCAACCCTCCGTGTTGCTCCCGCACCTCGCTGAGCCAGTGAGCGGCCGGTCTGTATGTGGGATCCGAACCCTCGGCGGGAGCGCTGCTGCGCTTCCCAAGTGGTGCACTGTAGCAGTGCGCCACCGGGCCGGCCCCAATAAATATGGGCTTTTGAGGTTTAAAAATATATAGAACTAAAATATATAACAATAAGTTTCTATAACAAAAGCAGGAGGGAGAGGACTGTATTTAAAGTGTTTTAAGCACCTAGCACGGTACAGGATGTGGCAAAAGACTAATTTATATTGATCAAAAGTCAATAATGCACAAATAAGAAAACAATGTTTAAGTAGAGATTTCATAGAGTGAAATGATAAATAATAAATAATACTTAACCCCAAAGAAAAAATGAAAATAAAAAAAAAATGACCTGGTAAAATAAAACAAAATTGTAAAAAGATAGCTATTAAATCAAATGTGTCAGTATTACATTAAATATACATATAGCAGATACACTGATGGTGAAACAAACATTGTCATACTGAATAAAAAATGAAATTTAATATGCTGCTTACAAGAGACACTTCTTAAATACAATAATATAGAAAGGTTAAAAGTAAAATTATAGAAAAAAATAAAATTAAACTATCCGAAAGAAATCTAATATAAAATTTATAAAGTAGACTTTGCAGCAAGAAGTAGGTTCCATGTTACTCAGAAAGCAGACTCCAAGATAGAAATTAGCTGCAGGAGTTTTTATGAGCAAGAAGAGAGGATGCTCTTGGGATCAACACTTTGGGGGAAAGGAAGGAAGCAGATATGGGAAAATGGGAAGATGGGTTATAGCACAGTTTCAACAAGGACTCAGGCAACTGCATGTGAAGATTGAAGCTGACAAAGACCTTCAGAGTTGCAAGAGTTGGAATAAGGTAGCTAGGTTTTTAAACACTTTTCATTGACTAATCACCAAATGTAGGCTGTCTTTGGAAAGGGGACATGACCTTTGGTGAGGTGGCTTGCTTCAGCTGAAGGCCAAAAGTTGAAGATTGTCAATCAGGGGCACTTCTGGTAGCTGGAAGAATAAGTCCTTCAGTCCTGAAGGGGATCTAAAGAGCACAGCATAGAGTCAACTATACATGCTTTGTTTGTTTAGGAATTCGGTAGTAGAAAATGGCACCACATACATATGCTTATTTCTGCCAACCTATGCTAGATCATTTATGACTCTAATTTTCACAGTAATCATGGAATGTGGGTATCCTTTTCATATTCTTATGGATGACAAAATTGAGAATGTGGAAGTTAGGTAATTTAGTAAGAAGATATTCAAGCTGGGAATCAAACCTAAGTTAATGTGACTCTCAGTTTTGATCTTTTCGCTATATTTGCTGTCTCTAGACTAGTCAGGGGTTAAATTAACTTTAAGAGGGATTTCATGACACAAATTTTATATTTAAACATTGAGTGTTGAGCTTAATTTTAGTTTATTTCCATCTACCTCATCTTTCTTTTATATTCCTTTCGGAAAAAAATGACACTTTTATTTCATAAATAGTTGTATTTTAGTTCAAGGGAAAGTGATTCTATGAGTTAAAAGCATTCTAAAAGCTAGATTTAAAAGCAGTTTAAATCCAGCATTATTTGGTACAGGTAGTCCTGAAGGAAAGTTAGTGTGAGTTGTGCTAATATTTTAGTTTTCTCTACATCACAGAGACCATCATTTGATTTTCCCTTATTCTTAAGAGATTTCAAATGTGGTAATTTCCAGTGACCAGCCATACAATTACATTTCACAGCTACAACTTTATAGTGTATACTGTATAATTGCTCAAGTGTTTTGAATCAAGATACATAATGGAGGAATCACTGTGTATTTTGTCTCAATTTGGGGGAAATTCTATAATGGCACATTAATCCTCTAATATTCTATTTATACTGAGAAGCTTAGATCATTGGGGGGAAGATAGGAAAAAACAAAAACCCAAACCAAACAGATGAATCTGTTTAAGTAACTGTAATATAAATTAATTTTCATCTTGGTAATTCAAAGGCAAATTACAGCAGCTATTTTTGTTAAAATATTATATGATTAGGTGTTCTCTTAAGAAATCAGTGTGTGTGTAAGTGTGTGTGTGTGTGTGTGTGAATGTGTATCTGTACATGCACTAGACTTCACATACGTTTAAATGCCAGGACAAGGTGATATTACTCTGTTAGGAATCTACAAACAGGTAGGAATTTCATTTGTAGAATTGTTTTTCTTTGGTCACTTACATGCTTTGTTCTGTTTCTGAAAATTGAAGGGCTTTGACTCTCACCACCTTCCTTTGACGGAGATGCTAAGAGGTATCTATACATCTAACACAAAATCAATTGGTGTGATTATGCAATTTAGCTGCATTTGTGGTGCTAACTTATCTACCGGCATCTGTAAATTACTTTATTATAAAAAATTCAAAGGCTTTGCTAAAAGCCAAATTAGGCTTGGTAACAACACAAAAACATTATCAACAAGGGAAATCTCTAAAAGCACCAGCAAACAAGTGATGCCTGGAAAGATATAAAAATGTGATATCAATTCATTAAGTATTGACTATTATTTTAGTTGAGATCTGAGTAAAACTGTGTTGCTGGTGAATTTGCCAAGTTTCTCTACTGGGAACCAATTTACTTTTTTCCTCTAGGATGCTTCTCAGGAAAGTAACTGGGGCCCGCATTTATTAGCAAGTTACAGATGCCAAAGTTCAATGATGGCTCAATGCAGGACAGGTGATAAGTAAAAGACATGCTTTTATATTAAGCTTCTAAAGCTTATAAAATTAAAAAATAAAAATTTGATATACTGTGAACATCAAGATAAAAGCAGTCAAAATTATTCTTGAAAAGTAATAATCTTCAAAATTCATACAGAAAACAACTAATATATTAAAGATGCAGATATTTGAGATGGTGACACTAATGACAAAGGTAGGGACTTAATGAAGAAAAAAAATTAGAAAAGACATGTTTGCAAAGGCCTGGATATAATTTTATTATTTGAGTCTGGTAAATTCTGTCAGATAGCTTCTGTATTATGAAGGCTATGGTAAAATGTTAACTTTGGCAGGAAAGTTAAAGGCTATTTGATCTGATATCCTCATTTTAAAGAGACATTCAGAAAGTCCAGTGATTGCTTCACTTGTGGCTGGGATGAAGATCTGTCAATCAATAAGCCAATGTTCTTTTCTTAACCATCTTTCTTTCAATCATATTTAGCAATAGAAAAATCTTCCCCCCATTTCTGGTAATTTTTAGCTAAAGGAACTTAATCACTAAACACTAATCTTTACTTAAACAGCAGAGAGATTTAAAGTCTTAGAAATATAACTTCCATAAAACTTCAAAAAAAAAAGTTTACAAATACAGGGCCGGCCCGTGGCTCACTCGGGAGAGTGCGGTGCTGATAACACCAAGGCCCCGGAGTTTACAAATACAGGGCCGGCCTGTGGCTCACTCGGGAGAGTGCGGTGCTGATAACACCAAGGCCCCGGGTTCGGATCCCACATAGGGATGGCCGGTTTGCTCACTGGCTGAGCGTGGTGCTGACAACACCAAGTCAAGGGTTAAGATCCCCTTACCGGTCATCTTTTTAAAAAAAAAAAAAAAAGTTTACAAATACAAACCACTAAGGAAATAAAAAGATCAGGTTTATGACAGGACTTTCAAAACGGACGTGGTTGATTCTTCAAATAGCTTGATCAGTGAATAAACTGAGGTTTTATCAGATCACAAATGCTGGTCTTTAGTCCTTAAATGAAAACACCACAGTAGCTTGAGTTAAAAATTTTAGAACCTTAGACATGTTGCTACTGCTTCAGTGCATATGAGGAGAGATTTCTAAAGGTATTAAGGCAGGCCGGCCCCTACCGGTCATCTTTTAAAAAAAAAGTTTACAAATACAAACCACTAAGGAAATAAAAAGATCAGGTTTAGGACAGGACTTTCAAAATGGACGTGGTTGATTCTTCAAATAGCTTGAACAGTGAATAAACTGAGGTTTTATCAGATCACAAATGCTGGTCTTTAGTCCTTAAATGAAAACACCACAGTAGCTTGAGTTAAAAATTTTAGAACCTTAGACATGTTGCTACTGCTTCAGTGCATATGAGGAGAGATTTCTAAAGGTATTAAGGCAAATTGACAATATTCCTTATAGATGAAATCAGGTGATTTATATTGATTTTATTTCATATAAGTTAATAACCATTGATGTGTAAAGGGAAGAAAGGTGCCTAAAAGCTGGGGGCTAATCATCACTTAACAGTGTTATCCAAGTGTCCCCAAGTCATGTATATATAGCAGATTTATCATCTGGATAAACACATACATTTAGGTATTACCCACATCACTGCCAATATCATCTTAAATGAGGAAAAGCTTAAAGATTTTTGCTTACGAATGGGAACAAGACAATGATGCCTACTCTAACTGCTCCTATTTAATAAAGTATTGGAATTACTAGCCAGAACAATCAGATAAGGGAAAGAAATAAAGGGCATCTAGATTGGAAAAGACTTGCAGATGACATGATCTTCTATATAGAAAAACATAAATATTCTACCAAAAAAGTCATAGAGCTGATAAAAATGATTTTAGTTAGGATGCAAGAACCAGGCCCAAATCAGTAGCATTTTTATACTCCAGTAAGAAACTACCAGAAAAATAACATCAAGAAAGCAAACCCATTTAAAATAGTCACCAAAAAAATAAAGTACCTAGGAATCAATTTAACCAAGGAGGTGAAATATCACTACAATGAGAATTGAAAAATCACTGCTAAAAGAAATTAAAGAGGACACAAAAAAATGGAAACACAGTCCATGCTCTTAGATTAGAAGAATTAACATTGTGAAAATGACCATACTATTCAAAGCTATCTACAGATTCAATGAAATTCCCATCAAAATACCAATGACATTCTTCACAGAAATAGAAAAAAACTATCCTAACATTCATATTGAACAACAAAAGACCCCAAATAGCCAAAGCAATCCTGAGCAATAAGAATAAAGCCAGAGGCATGATGCTACCTAAATTCAAATTATACTACAAAGCTATAGTAATGAAAACAGCATGGCACTGGCATAAAAACAGACATTCTGATCAATGGAACAGAATAGAGAACCCAGAAATCAAGCCACATACTTATAGCTAACTTCGACAAAGGGACCAATAATATACATTGGGGAAAATACTACCTCTTCAATAAATGGTGCTATCCTAACATTCATACGGAACAATAAAAGACCCAAAATAACCAAAGCAATCCTGAGCAAAAAAAAAAAAAAAGAAAGAAAAAGAAAAAAGCTAGAGGCATGACATACTACCTGCCTTCAAATTATACTATAAAGCTATAGTAACCAAAACAGCATGGTTGAGGCATAAAAACAGACCCTCTGATCAATGGAACACAATAGAGAACCCAGAAATCAACCTACATACTTACAACCAAATGATATTTGACAAAGGTAACAGGAGCATATGTTGGGGAAAGACTGCCTCTTCAATAAGTACTGCTGGGAAAACTGGACATCCATAATAAGAGGAATGAAACTAGACCCATACCTCTCACCATATACCAAAATCAATTCAAAATGTCTTAAAGGCATATAAGACTAGAAACTATAAAACTACTCAAAGAAAACACAGGGGGAACACTTTAGGAAACAGAATTGGGCAAAAACTTTATGAAAAAGAGCCCAAAAGCATAGGCAACAAAAGAAAAAATAAAAAGATAGAGTTATATCAAACTAAAAAGCTTCTGCACAGCAAAAGAAACAGTTAACAGAGCAATAAGACAACCTACGGAATGGGAGAAAATAGTCACAAACTATGCATTCGATTTAATATCTAGAATATACAAGGAACTCCAACAACTAAACAGTAAGGAAAGCAAATAACCTGATTTTTAAAATGGGCAAAGGAGATGAATAGGCATGTCTCAAAGGAAGATGTACAAATGGACAACAGATACATGACACAATGCTCAACATCACTTAGCATCAGGGAAATGCAAATCAAAACCACACTGAGATATCTCATGCCATTTAACAGGCCATTATCAAAAAGACAGAGAATAACAAATGCTGGCGAGGATGTGGAGAAAGGGGAACACTTCTACACCATTGGAGGCACTGTAAATTAGTGCAGCCATTACGGAAAATGGTATGGAGTTTCCTCAAACAACTACAGATAGAATTTCCATATGATCCAAGAATTCTGCTACTGGGTATATACCCAAAGGAATGGAAATCATCATGTTGAAGAGATACCTGCACACTCATGTTTATCACAGCTCTATTTACAATAGCTAAGAGTTGGATTCAACCTAAATGTCCATCAATGGATGACTGTATAAGGAAACTGTGGTATACATACACAATGGAAACTACTCTGCCATAAAAAAGAATGAAATTCTGCCATTCACAGCAACATGGATGAACTTAGAGAAAATTATGTTAAGTAAAATAAGCCAGGTACAGAAAGAGAAATACTGCATGTCTCCACTCATAAGGGAGAGCTGAAAAACAAACAAACAAAAACAAATAAAGATACCATAATCACAATAATTGCTTCAACTTTCAAAAGGAAAGAATGGAACTGAGGCCACCAGAGGTGGGAAAATATTACAGTGATGACACTTTGTTATTATTCAATTACCACCCATTCTGGCAGCCTGCATGATACTATGACTTAAAAAAGCACCCAACTTAATAGTTCTATTAATCTTCTAGCTTAAAAATGTACTGTTAATGTGCCATCTCTACCTTTCTAAGTGATATTTCTGGATTCTGTTACTCTACATCTTGCTTTTAGAATTAGATCAGAACTCAGGAAGACTATAAATGTGGAATGGAAAACAAATTACATTATTTTCACCAAGTTCTTACTGTAATTTTGCATTTCCTTTTAAATGATCATGGGTAAGAAACTACAGTAATAATAAAAGTAGTTATGAACTTGCTGTCAAGAAAAATTCCAAATACATTCATTTCCTATTGTAGTTGTTGAAGCTATTTCAAAATAACATTTTCTCTATTTCTACTTTGAAATTACATACAGGATCATAATGTTCTTGTCTACAGAGACATGTGGAATAGTTGGTCAATTCTGTACCTAGTCATTATTCGGTCATCAAACTTTAAATAAAGTCACATTTTCTATGTTGCTTCCCCGTGTTCCCTATCTTTAATTGCCATTTGATCAAGAGTTAAGTCAAAATAGCCCTAGAGAGAATTATATGAGGTGAAACGAGTCAGGCACAGAAAGAGAAATATTGCATGTTCTCACTTATTTGTGGGAGCTAAAAATAAATAAATAAATACAAAAATAAACTGAGGAGGGGAGGGAAGAAGACACAACAATCACAATTCTATAAGATAAGTGAACAGATATGGGAGGGAGGGGGGAGAAGTAGGAAGGAGGGAGGTTTCGGTAATGGGCCACAATAATCAACCACATTGTATATTGACAAAATAAAATTAAATTAAAAAAAAAAACTACCCTATGGTATAAGGTTGTAATTTAACCTAAAAATAGACTTCATTCACATTTTGCCAGTTTTTAAATGTATTTTTTGTTACTTCATAAGAGCACATAAGTTACCCTACCAAAATATTTATTTTTTGACAACTGCATTTTAATATAATTTATTTTATTTGCTACCAAATATCTTATTTTATGTATTTAAAATCATTATCTGAGAATAGTTTCATAGGTTTCATGTGACTGCCTCTCTTGTTACATGTAGTTGGAGTAAGCCAAGCCTCATGAAGAGCTATATGAATGACACCTTTTGCTAAAAATGTGCTTGACTTCAGAGGACCTTTGTAAAAGTAAATAATCAAAAGGTCCAGAAACAAAGCACATTATGGCAGTCACTATTAGGACTTTGGCAATGTTAATGTGTGATTGAATGGAAAGAACACTAATTTGTAGTTCTTGATTTCATGTTACCTCTGTGGTCTTGGGCAACTCAAGTTTTCTAGATCTCTCTTGTAGTGCAAAATGTTGGATTTCTATCTGACAATTTCTATTATTGTTCTAATATGTGATTATATATTTTCTAGCCTAGCATTGTGCTAAAAGGAAATGGGAAGTTCAGACAGGTATAGGTAAAGATAGATTCTAGTTAGAGAAATGGATTTATTGAGAGGTCAACCATGGAGGATGTCTCAACAGAGATGTGGGTCTCCAGGAAGAAGTCGCAAGAGAATTGTGTGAAAAAGAGTTGGGAGTGAGCTCAAGTATATTTTGCCAATTTTATTTTTCTCCTTTGTTGTTATTTTTTACTATAAATGTATGCCTGAAGCTCCTAGAATTTCTCTTTTCTTTTCTTTTCCTTTTTTTTTTTTTTTTTCCTTTGCTTTGCTTTCTAGAGAGAAGCTATTCTCTCTGGGCTGCTAAACTTCAGGGATTATGTTTGAGACACAATTAATTGACCAGCACCTTCCAAAGCATTGGCTCCATTTAACTGAACTTGCTGAATTATGCTTAGAATTAGATTGCACAATTTAGGCATTATATGTACATTTGGAAATGTTATTTCTTTTTTTTATTTTTTATTTTTTTCAATATTTCTTTTAATTTGATCATTTTTATTTTGTTTTATAGCAATGTTTTAATACGTTCAGTATGTCCTTGCCTAAGCTCCTTGGGTGCTTCCAATATATTTGTTTAGCATATTGGTAAATTCAATTGAAAACAAGTTATTTAATATTTTATCTGCATTCATAAGCAAGATTCACAAATCACAATGACTTATAATTTATTTTAATTTTAGTTTTTCTTATAAGTTTTGATGTGTCACCTAATGAATCCATAGACATTAGATTTGCTCCTCAAAACCCTTTCACAAAAAACTTGCTCTAGGTGGAGAAAAGCAAAAACAAAACAAAACAGAACAAAAATCATATTTTCTTATCTCTCTTTGCAGTGAAGGCTAGATATGATGGATCGTTCTGGCCAAATAGAAGTAGGAATAAATTATTGGCTGAGGCTTCCAGGATTTTTTTTAATAGATACATTGAGATGGAATTCTCTTTAAGTGTTTCTATTTTGCTTCTTTACCCACCACCATTAAAAAAATTTTTTTTATTATACATACATGTAGGGTACAACGTTGATTTTCAATAATTGTGTAGAATGTATAGTGGTTAGATCAGTCTAGTTAGTTTACTCATCATTACAACACACAATCATTGTTTGTGTCCGTTGAACAATTTCTCGTTAACTGCCCTCCCTCTCTCCTTCCCGTCCTCTTTTCCACCTCTAGTTTTCTAAAAGTTTAACGTGTTACTATGATTGTTGTTTCTTTCTTTCTTTCTCTCTGTCTCTCTTTATTATTCATTTGTTAATTTATGGATTCAGCTCCCAGTTATGAGTGAGAACATGCAGTATTTCTCTTTCTGCAGGGTTGTTCCACTTAGGACAATTTTCTCCTGGCTCATCCACGTTGTTGCAAATGGTAGAATTTCATTCTTTTTTAGGGCTGAGTAGTATTCCATTGTGTGTGTGTGTGTGTGTATGTACACCACAATTTCCTTATCTAGTTATCCATTGATGGACATTTATGTTTAATGGAAATAGAGCTACAATAAACATGGGAGTGCAGGTATGCCTTCAACCTGATGTTTTCCAATCTTCTGTATATAAGCCCAGCAGTGGAATTGCTGGATCATATGGAAATTCTATCTGTAGTTTTTTTTTTTTTTTTCCCTTTTTGTCTTTTTTACTGACTGGTAATGGGATCGCAACCCTCGGTGTCATGCCTGCACCGCGCTCAGCCAGTGAGCGGGAACCAGTCTCCACATGGTATCCGAACCCTCAGCGGGAGCGCCGCTGCACTCCCAAGCAGCGCACTCTCCAGTGCGCCACCAGGCCGGCCCCTATCTGTAGTTTTTTTAAGAAAAACCATACTGTTTTGCATAATGGCTGTACCAATTTATAGTCCCAACAACAGTGCAGGAGGGTTCCTCTCTCTCCACACCCTCACCAGCATTTATTATTCTCTGTCTTTTTTATAATATCCAGTCTGATTGGGGTGAGGTGATATCATCTGTAGTTTTTTTAAGAAAAATCCATACTGTTTTGCATAATGGCTGTACCAATTTATAGTCCCAACAACAGTGCAGGAGGGTTCCTCTCTCTCCACACCCTCCAGCATTTATTATTCTCTGTCTTTTTTATAATATCCAGTCTGATTGGGGTGAGGTGATATCTCAGAGTGGTTTTGATTTGCACTTCCTTGATGATTAGTGATATTGAACATTTTTTCATATACTTGTTGGCCATTTGTATGTCTTCCTTTGAGAAATGTCTATTCATCTCCTTTGCCCATTTTTTAATTGGATTATTTGATTTTTGCTTTAAAGATGTCTGAGCTCTTTGTATATTCTGGATATTAATCCCTTGTCAGATGCATATTTTGCAAATATTTTCTCCCATTCTGTAGGATGTCTTTTTTTAACTGAAATGCAAATATCTTACCTGCATGTACAATAGTCATCTTGCAAACATGAAAACAAAAACCCTAGTGCTTTTATTGAAGTCAGAAAAACAAAGCAAAGTCTTTCCTAAGGTATTCTGTCATTGTCATTAATTGTTCTATCACAAAGATACTACCTTAACTTAAAAAAATATTAATCAATCATAAATACTTCTAGGTCTTGGAATGTTCAATAGTAGCTATCCTGTGGCTCAATTTTAGATGAAATTCTCCACCATTTCTCTAACCTCTTTGTGAGATGTTTCTCTTTATTTGCCATATATCTTTCTTGAGAATGCTGCCTGGTATAAAATGATACATGACTATTTAAATTGTATTTGTACAAATACCAGTATCACATTATGATCCTCTGATATAACCAGGAAATAATACAGTATCTCTTATCAGATATCTCTTGGAGAAGGCAGAAATCAAGCTCCCAAGATAGTGCTAGAATTCATGAATAGTTTATAAAGGTCAGGTAAAGCTACTGGAAGATGCGAGAAGAGACATCCACCATCCCAACTGAGCTGCCCAACCATAAAATCAGTCAGCCTGCAAATTGTCAGATATTTGGGTGAGACCATCTGATAGCTGGGTCAAGTAGTTGTTTTAGTGTTTTGTTTATTTATATTTTGGTGGCTTTTAAATGTTGTTTTGCTTAATTTTTAAAATGAGAAAGATCTGAACATGCTTTATGTTAATGAGTAGGAATCAGTCTAAAAGACAGCACCTATGTTTCAGGAAGGAAAGGTGATATTTCTATCTAACACTAAATAAAAACAAAATAAACACTAAATAAAAACAAAATGAATGTTTAAATAAGAAATTTGGATATGGGATGACCTAGTGTAATACAAAAAAATAAGAAGGGCTCACTCTGTAAGGGTTTGTTGTTAGGAAGTTGAGGTACCTATTATTTGTTACCTTTCCATTTTCATGTAAGATAAGATGTAGGGTCTTCCCCTGAGCTCAATGAGAAAATGTGATTCAGTGCTTGAGAAGAGTAGAAAAACTTTTAAATATTGCTGTGAAAATGAGAGGCAGAACTGAGCAGAGGAATGTATTAGAAATTATAGTCTCCTTTGCAAATGTGAAATGACATACAAGCTGAGAGTTTAATTTTCAATTTTGTGATTCTTATTGCACAAAAGAAAATCCAGTGTATTCATCATGAATAAAATATATACTAAATCTTATTCTCTCCATAAGGGAGTCTCAGAGAGATGTAATGCATACCTCTGGAGCTTGAACAGGAATTGCTCTCACATTACCTTGGTTGAAAGGCCTCTGAATCCTCTGCTCTCTTAATGCTTAACCTTAGACTCCAGACCCCCAAATAAATTATTCTTTCATTTTTATCAATGATCATTAATCTTAGTCTAGATAGAGAACATTTTTTTTTTACAATCATGTCAAAAGTTTTACATTTTCAGAAATTTCTCCCTAAAGCTCTAATGCAGACTCTTTGCAAGAATTTGTGATTTTGTGTTGATATGAGAGGGAAGGATAATCATACAGAAATTATGGCTTAAGAATAATAATATAGAAATTATGACTTAAGAAGCTAGATATTCTAGATATCACAGTTGGGCTTTATAAATACATGCATGCATATATGCATATGAATATACATATACACATACACACACACCACATATTTACTAAATTCTCTGAAGCAACAACCTTTTTTTTTTTTTTTTTACACATAAATATATTGAAAGACAGATGAGACAAAGAGGTTCACTAACTTGTCCTAAATCACGCAACCAGCAAGTGTCAGGGCCAGGAGGAGAACCCAGGGTGTCGGGTTCTAGAGACTGTGCTTTTAACCATTAGTTTATTTTGCCTTCACAAGATTCTTGTGTACCATTTTCATCTTATGAGATTAATATATTCACATTAAACACTCAGAAAGATTGCCAGAGCTATTTGACAAACACATTAACATACTATATCAACATATTATGTTGACAAACATATTAAACATATTTATTCAGATGAACGATATCCTTCTGCCAGGCAGAAACTATTTTGAACCAAACACAGGTGAGTTAAGTACATGAATACAATTTTTAGTGATATCAACAGGCGGAAACTTGTAGACATTTTGAAATAAAGGGATTTATTTCAGTATTTATTTGGTTCCTCAAGCTCTAATTAAACATCAAGGGGATGTAGAATTCATCATTCACTGGCACGTAATTGAAAAAGTTATATAAGTAGAAAAATGCATAAAATGGAGAAATGCCTGAATATCATTGTTAGATAAGGAATGACAAACTTGTAATAAAAGATAATAATTTCGTTTAACAACGTTTTATGCTATTGAAATCAGTAATTAGATAGATTTAACTCTACAATGACAGAAGCTCAAACCGTTAAAATGTATTCAAATAAGCATATTTCTAACAATATCAAAAGCCTGAAAAAATGTAGTCACAAAACTTTGGGGTGGGAAACAATTTGGAAAGGGAAGAAATGTTATAATGATAAAACTGTTTTTTTTAATGACACTGAGAATTTTTGTCATTAAGACAAAGCTCATTGATAATCCAACAATCAGAAAAAGTTTATGGGCCTCAAAATAATGTCAGCTAAATTAAAGTAAATGTTTGAAAATATTATAATGGTGTCTTAATATGTCGAACATGAAAAGAAGAACCTCTTTAATTTCTTTTCTGTAAGTACAATTGAAAAAGGGTCGGAATAAAATGTACAGGTAAGTTCATGTTTCTACTTTGGATGGTTATGTAAGAATAGCCAGTAGTGAAGTTAAATCTTTCTCTGCCTGTTTAAATGAGGAGCAAAGTTTAAAGTCAAGTTTTGAATAGTCTGAAAAAAAAGTAGTGTACTTCAGGCACATTGCACAAGGTACTTAGCATTTAACATTTTGTTGAAGTAGTTCTGAATCTACCTCATAAAATATAAAATCTACCTCACGATATACAAGAGCCTACGTTCTCATTCGAAATCCTTTGGAATAAAAATATTTATATTTAGATATTGTCTGAATTCACTGATACTTCAAATAGCTAATTTCAATATCTCCAGGCCAGGCAAGACTGAAATGAGATTGTTACACTAGAATTCCCAAGCAACTTTTATTTTTGTTGTTACTGTTATATTTCATTATAGTTGATGAAAGGGATCAATTTCAGAAGTCTGACAGAGCAGTACTGAAGAGCAGCTGAGTGTCTATGAAAGGATCCTGCTTCTCATGTTTGCTGTTCTGGAGAGAGCCCCTGGACATGTACTAATGCTTTTGTCATTGTCCTGCATAAAATTATCACCTTCACTAGTGAAGACAGGCTCCACAGCACTTATTCACTCCATAAACAAAGAAGTCCTTGTCCTTGACATCCTGAAACTAATCACTCGGCAGCAGTAAAGTTGAAAGGGAAAAATACATGGAATTTTTATATTGTTGCCCATGTTTTCTAATTCAAAAAAATTCTTTTTATGAAATGAGAGAACTTATATCAAAGTGCTTAGCAGTCTTAGCTCTACTTGGCTCAAACATTTTTATCCAAAACTTTGAGGAAATGATTAGGCAAGGTTTGACTGTTACTTTGAAATTTGACATGTAACTATTACTCATTTATTATGCATAATTCTGCAAACGAGCAGCAAATGAGTTAATTGCTTCTTTCTTTAACTTTTCTTTTTGATCCACAATTAAATATAAAATGCCTGAGGAAGAAATTGCATAAAGGATATAAAATATATTCAATATAACCCAGCATAAACTAGGTCCCAATTTACCATTTCCAACTGAGCACTTTCCGTTTCCTGTCTATGTTCTGCTCAGTTCAGACGATTTGCCATTCCCTGAATATGTCTTACAGTTCATAGCCTCAGTATGTTTATAATTGTTCTCCTTCTGCTAAAACATTTGTCAAAAACCTAGCCTTTCTTTATGCCCCAGTAATAATATGATTTCCATGAAATTATCTCCAATTATCATAGTGAACATATTTAACTGCAACAGCATCACATATATTTTATGAGCTGTACATCACATAAGGTATTGAATTAGAATTGGTTCTGTACATATCATCTATTCTACTATTTAAGTTCTTTGAGAGCAGCATCATTGTTCTTTGGACCCTGTCTTGGCCAAGACCATCTTAAGCCAGCCTGTGGTCAACTCTCCAGCTGACCACAAATGCAAGAGCAAGCCCAGACCACATCAGCAGAGCTTAGCACAGTCAGCTAAACCACCTAACTAATTTAAAGAAAAATGAGAAAAAATATAAACAGTTACTGATTTAAGACACAAAATTTTGTTTTGGCTTATTTTGCAGCAATAACTAACTGATATTTCAGTTGAGTGCCTTTATAAGCTCTGTTCTTTTATAATTAATTAATTAATTAATTAATTTTTGTTGTTTTTTACTGAATCATAATTGATTATATATATTTGGGGCTTCAATATGATGTATGTTGATCAAGTCAATATTATTAGCATATGTATTATTACCAATCATACTTATTCTTTATGCCCCTTATCCAATCTCTCCCCATCCCCCTCTCCCTCCCCTCTCCCCGCACTGATAATCCTAGATTTCTTCTCTCCTTCTGAAAGAGTAATGGTTACTCTGTTGATTTGTTGCCTAGATGATCTGTCCAATGCTGAAAGAGGTGTGTTCGGGTCCCCCACTATTATCATGGCATAGATGCTTCTTCTATCACTCTGGAATGCGCTTTGTGGAGAGAGACATCCTCTTCTTTTCTTTGGTGTCTGCTGGTGACTCTCCGTGGGTCAGTGCACTTGAGTGGCTGGTGGGCCATCTGCATAGTGGGAGTACACTTTTGGGGCAGCTGTGGCTATTGTGGTGGCTGTGGTGGGCCACCCACATGGAAGTTTTGGTTTTGGAGTGCTTCTTGCCTGGTTGTGGGAGGAGGGGTCGGTGTCCGGCTTATAAGCTCTGATCTTTCTAATGGTTCCAAACATTTCAATTTCATCTGTCCTGCAAATTACAGTACATCTTCATGCCTATTCCTTCTGATATCTTTCTTTTGGTATCCAGACTATTTCTACTGGAGCCAAAGATTGCTCATAGCTGATCCTTAGATCTCTCTGATAGCAATCACCCATCTCAAGGTGGTCTTCTAGCAATTGTCTTCCAGAGGTGCTAAAGATCTTCTATATGCTGTTTTTAATTAGCAATTTCCAGATACGGCATCTCCTCTACAAACAAGTTCATGAAGTGATTCACATATCTACCACATACTTGAGTGCTTACTTTGGGCAGAGGGTTATCCAGATACTGAAGTTTAAACAATGATAGATAATACTTATTTCCTGTTCTGCAGTTTTAGGGGAAAATGTGGTACTTATTACTCTTATATTATAGTAATTAAGAGCTATACCCTGATGTCATATAGTCCTGAGTTAAATCCTAGCTTAGCCACTTACAGAGAGCATTTTACTTGAGCAATTTACTTCTTTCTGTCACCTACAATAAATTTGATTGAATTAAATGTATGAATCTGCAAAGCGAAGATAACAATAGATGGAAGTTAAGGCTTATTTTGAAATGAATTGAAATAATCCATATAAAGTATTGTCTTAGTCCACCCAGGCTCTCATGCTTATTTCTTCTAGAAACACCTTCATGGAAACACCTAAAAAGATAGCTTTACCAGGTTTCTGGGTATCCCTAAATCTAATCAAGTTTACAGCTAGAATTAACTGTCTCAAGTCCACCCCCATCTACTTGGTGTCCATACTTTTCTCCTTAGATCATACTTAATCTTAAAATGCAACAATAACATAACAGTTTCACCTAATGTGATGCAGTTATCTTGCATACTACTGAAAACCTGTTATTCCCTTTTCCAGAATAGGATGTAAAGTCCTTAGATGATATTTACTCTTCTCCTGACATCCCGTGCCTTAAGTGAAAATACTGTGATATAAAGTTAACAATATTTAAATATTGGAATAAAGTCAATAAGTCTCATGGTACATGATAAAGAATAAGAGAAACAGGGCCGGCCCAGTGGCGCACTGCTATAGTGCGCCGCTTGGGAAGCGCGGTGGCGCTCCTGCCGAGGGTTCGGATCCCACATACAGACCAGCCGCTCACTGGCTGAGCGAGGGGCGGGAGCAGCACCGAGGGTTGCGATCCCGTGGCCGGTCACGAAAAAAGACAAAAAGGAAAAAAAAAAAAAAAAAAGAATAAGAGAAACAAAAGCAAAGATAATTCCTTAATATATGTACAATAAATTTACATGGAGACCTACTCTTTTTTTTATTGAAAAGTAATTGATTGTACATATCTGTGGGGTACAGAGTTGCATATCAGTACCTAAGTACAATATGTGATACTCAGATCAGGATAATTAGTATATTCAATCTTATACAATGTAATTGTTTATTGTGGCCCTTTATTGATTCTTCCTTTACTGCCTTCCCCCTTTCTCACTTCTGGTAACCTCAGTTCTGTTCTCTCCTTTTGAAAGTTCAGTATATTATTGTGATTGTTGTCTTTCTTTCTTTTTAAAATTTATTTATATTTTAGCTCCCACTTATGAGAGAGGACATGTAGTATTTCTCTTTTGTGCCTGACTTATTTCACATGACATAATTTTCTTTAAGTTCTTCCACGTTGCTATGAATGTTAGGATTTCATTCTTTTTTATGGTGCAGTAGTATTCTATTGTGTAAATATACCATATTTCCTTATCCAGTTATCCATTGATGGAAATTTAGGTTGGTTCCAACTCTTGCTGTTGTAAATAGAGCTGCAATAAACATGATAAACATGGGAGTGCAGGTATCTCTTTGACATGATGATTTCCATTTTGGGGGGGTATATACCCAGCAGTGGGAATGAAGGGTTCTATGGCATCCTTCAACTATCCGTAGTTGTCTGAGGAACCTCCATACCATTTTGCATAATGGCTGCCTCAGTTTACAGTCCCACCAACAGTGTAGGAGGGTTCCCCTTTCTCCACATCCTTGCCAGCATTTGTTATTCTCTGTCTTTTTGATAATGGCCAGTCTAACTGGAGTGAGATGATATTTCAATGTGGTTTTAGTTTGTATTTCCCTGATGCTGAGTGATGTTGAGCATTTTTTCATGTGTCTGTTGGCCATTTGTATGTCTTCTTTTGAGACATACACATTCAGCTCCTTAGCCCATTTTTTAATTGGGTTACTTGTTTTTTACTGTTTAGCTGTTTGAATTTCTTATATATTTTGGATATTAATCCCTTGTTGGATGCATAGATTGTAAATATTTTTTCCCATTCTGTAGGCTGTCTTTTTGTTCTGTTAACTGTTCCTCTTGCTGTGCATAAGCTTTTTTGTTTGATATAATCGCATTTGTTTCTCTTTTCTTTTTTTTCTTGTGTTTCCGCAGTCATATTCATAAAGTCTTTGACCAGTCCTATATTCTGAAATGTTTCCCCTATGTTTTCTTTAAGCAGTTTTATAGTTTTAGTATTCTTAACACCATAGGGAGGACAATTAAAATCCTCATTTTTGTAACTAGTCACATGGCCAAAGCTGGTATTTATAACTACTTTCTTCTACTACCCATTCTGTATTCCCTTTGCTTTTAGCAAACACCTCAGCTGGTTGTGGTTCTTTACCTGGTAGAGCGATCCAAACCTTCATCCCTGAAGAGTCTGGGCCATTAATAATCTTGCCCGGATTGGGCTGTTGTAATATTCTATTGACCTTAATCACAGGGCAGGTTAATAGTAAGAAAGATTCTAACAGATTTCCTGTATTCCAAATATAATCTTCCTTATCTCCATTGTGAAGCAATTTCCTTTTGGTAGTCTGGGTCAATCACCCCAGCCAACATCAGAACTCCTTTCTTAGCCCATTGACTCAGAAGCATAAGCAGCCTAAAGTAGCTGGCCGGCAGCCTTAACTTCCAGTTCAACAGGATCATTTTTGTGTCTCCTGATAGAGGTATTCCTCCCTTTGGAATCAAGACCTCTAGACAAGCAAGGCATAAAGTCACAGGGACAGGAAGCAAAAATTTTCCCAGTGGGTCACTAGAGGTAATAGTTAGTGGTGCCATTTCTGTGTCCACCTCTTTATTCCTGGACCCATGAATCCTTGCTGTGGGAGAACAGTTCCATATATTGGGTGCTGATTTAGACCATATACAGCCTTCAGGATCTGCTTGGGCCTGATCACATGTATGCCAAATTCAATAATGCTTTTGGGCATGAGCAGAATATAGTCAAGTTTCCTGCCAGTTCACAGCTAGGGTGATCTTTGCCCCAGTTTTGAAAAGCTTCTTCTCTTTACATCTAAGATCATCTCAGTATGGCCTTTACTGTCCATATTTCTATCAGCATTCGGATTACCGCAATTTAACCAGTCTTTAAAATGTTCCAAACTTTCCCTGAACTTTTTGTCTTTTAAATTCTCACCTGGGGCCGGCCCGGTGGTGCACTGGATAAGTGCGCCGCTTGGGAAGCGCGGTGGCGCTCCCGCCCGAGGGTTCGGATCCCACATGCAGACCGGTTCCCGCTCACTGGCTGAGCGAGGCGCGGGAGCGACGCCGAGGGTTGCGGTCCCGTTGCCGGTCCCCGGTCCGGTACGGGGGCAACACTGAGGGTTGCGATCCGTTGCCGGACATGGAAAAAGACAAAAGACAAAAAAAAAAAAAAAAAAAAAA
>NW_007730605.1:71182-92758 GCF_000696425.1 Galeopterus variegatus
GTTGCGATCCAGTTACCGGTCACAAAAAAAGACAAAAAGGAAAAATAAAAAATAAAGAAAAAATAACACTGGGGTCATGGGTTCACATCCCCTGTACTGGCCAGCCACAAAAAAAAAAAAAAAAAAAAATTCTCCCCTGAATTTTGGCTTTTTCTAGCCTGCTCCTCCAAATTCTTTCAGTCTCTGCCTAATTCCAAAGCTGCTTTCATATTTTCAAATATTTGTTATAAGCAACACCCCACTTCACTGGTAACAATTTTCTGTATTAGTCCACTCAGGGTCTCATGCTAATCTCTTCTGGAAACATTCTCATGGACACACCTAAGAAGACAGCTTTACTAGGTTTCTGAGTATTCCTTAATCTAATCAAGTTGACACCTATAATTAAACATCATATGTACTTGTCACATAGCAAGTGTTCAACAAATATTAGTTATTATTATAAATAATTATATTTCAATGTGATAAATGTCATATTCAAGGTGTCCAAAAAGCATTATGAAAGTACAAGGTAAATTATTCTTGCTGGAAGGGTAAGGTGAAGTTATAGGGAAGAAAAGACATTTGATCTGAGCATTAGTGGATGAAGAGAAAGCTGTGCAGAAAAGACTAGAAAAGAAATTCCAGATAAAGATACTAGGATGAACGTAGGCAAAAAAATATCTTCAATATCATTGCTCATGAGAAAAATCATTCTAGTGTTAGAACACAAGTTATTTTTATTGAAGAGGGAGTAGCAATCAGTTTAACTACTTTGAAATTAGAAAGGTATTAAAATAAATAATTATAATTACTTTCTAATGACCAGTGACTATGAATCAAGGTCTGTGTTAAGATCTTTGGTTGCACAATCACAATAACATTGTGACACTGTGGTAAGTGACATTATTATCCCACTTAAGGAATTGAGAAATAGAAAGATTCAAGGTCACTGTATTGCCACTACAAACTTATCATAGAAACATGATAAATGCTAAAATTAGGATTTAAACCCAGGCAGCATGACTTCAAAAACCATAACCCCTCCTAGACCATAAAAGCTTAGCTAAGAATACTGAATTTTATCTAATTCATTAAAAGGCCTCAAAATTTGCTCTCTGCATAAGTCCAGCAACCAACATACATGTATGAGTCTAAATAGCAAAAGATATTGAGAAATGTTAAGGTCTGTGAAACTGAAGAATACATACCCAAGCATAAGATATTCAAATTCAAATATTTTTCTAGCAAGATGAAACAGTCGAAGAATCATATCTGTACAGCTGGTCAGTTTTCACCTATGTTAAGAAGTGAAGTATTATGAAAAAATTTAGTCACAGAGTGACATAGTGGGTTTTACAATTTTAAAACTGCAAACAAAACAGGGTTGGATTGACAGGGTGACAGGTTGTAGAGAGATATGTATGGAAAAACAAAAATACAACTATCAGAGTAATCCATACAAGAAATAAAGTTCTATACTGGAGCATTGGCAGTGGGAAGGATTAAAGGTGACAACCAAAGACCTTTTTGATTGTCTAATGAGGCAAGCCTGTTATTTTGTTGAAAAATGTAGCTCACCAAGACCCTCTGATTCAGCTGTTATTCTGTGTGTTAAGAAATACAATCTTCTGGGAAAGTCCTTTTGAGTAGGGTGTTAGGAAGACCTCAAATCTCCCCTTAGTACCATTGGCTTCCTCTTGTATGCCTTAGAGGGTGTGTCACCTGATCCTTATACATCACTGGGACACACAGAGGCAGACCTATAATTCAGGCATGGTACCTAATATGAGTTTGTGGCAAAAATGCTTGTTAATGGAAATATTAATCCCAGGACTACCTGGGTTCAAATTATAGCTTGTCTCCATGCTAAATTTCTTCTATACTTCTATTTTTGTATGTAAAATAGATATTACCTTCCTCATAAGGAATCACAAAACAGTATTATGAATGTAAAGTGCCTAGCACAGTGCATGACAAGTGGAAAACATTTAATAAATGTGAATCATTTTTATTATAATTTCTGTTATTATAAAACCAGTTCATATAGACAGTGCTATGGTTTGAATGTTTTTCCCCTCCAAAATTCATATTGACATTTAATTGCCATTGTAACAATATTAAAAGGTGGGACCTTGAAGAAGTGATTAGGCTGCAAGAGCTCTGCCCACATGGGTGGGATTGGTGCTGTTATAAATGAATAAGTTTGACACCCCCTTGCCCACCCTAGTCTCTACCCTCTTGCCTTCCCCCATGGGATGCCATAGCAAAAAGGCTCTTGCCAGATGCTGGCATCTTGATGTTGGACTTCACAGTCTCCAGAACTGCAAAGCAATAAATTTATCTTCGTTATAAATAACCCAGTCTCAGGCACTCTGTTGTAGCAGCACAAATGGACTGACAGACAGAAATGATAAAAAGTAATACAAATGAATCCCTAGAGTATATAAAATAATTCTTTAACTTAACTTTTAAATAAAGACATATAAAATCAATATATGTTTATAGTAATACTTATCTTTCAATAAATGTTTCAAGTCTGATAGAAACATATAAATTTTAATATATATTTGTATAGAAGTATATAAACAACATAATTTATCTCACATTTAATAGTTGCTCCTGAATTGGATAAAAGCGTTAGAAAATAACCTCAACAAGTACTCCGTTCACATTTTTATATTTTCCTTTTGTAAGTTGGAAGCATAACCTTTTTTTTTTTTTTTTCCTTTTAGTCTTTTTTTACTGACTGGTAACGGGATCGCAACCCTTGGTGTCACGCCCATACCGGGGACTGGCAATGGGATCACAACCCTCGGTGTTGCGCCCACACCGTGCTCAGCCAGTGAGCGGGAACCGGTCTCCACATGGGATCCAAAACCTCGGCGGGAGCGCCGCCACGCTCCCAAGCGGCGCACTCTCCAGTGCGCCACCGGGCCAGCCCTGGAAGCATAACCTTTTAATCTTAACGTGGCACCACCCTTTTTGGGGGCAGTCAATATGTGATGTGATTTTTTTTTAAAGACAAATTATAGTTTTCAACTTTTGAATGTCATACATATTGGTAGTTTTTTAGGATAATTACAAGATTATATTCCAGTTTTTATACTCCATTTGAATAGTTCTTTGGATTTTAGAAAAAGGGAATTAAACTATTGTTCTGATGAAAAGATAACTCTACCTTTCCTCCAGCAAAGTAGAATTGAAATCATGTAATCAGTCCTTGACTCTGTTAACATTATTTACCTATACCAACGAGATATAGTGTAAATTTAAAAAAAAAGAAAAGAAAGATCTGTTGTGACACTTTCTTAGTAGGCATTTATATTAACCTTCCATTGATCCTCTTTAGAATTCTCCTCAAAATTAAATTTGATAGCTAAGTTTGTTCATTGAAAATCTGTAAAATTTTTTCCTAACTTAATAGAGCACATTCTTATTATAAAATGTATGCACTGGATTCTGTGTGTGGTTTATGAATAAAAATCTTATATGAACAATATGATAGTGTCATTATTAGGACTTTCTGTATAAATAATATAGTTTATTTTTAATAGAATCAGCTTTTCAATGTCTGGGAAACTTATCTGAATTCAATCCAGTGCCTCTATGAGTAGAATGCCATTCAAACAATTCTATAAAAATTACATTATTGTTCTTTGATCTCCATATCAAAAATATTTTTAGTTTTATTTTTGTTTCAAGTGACATAGGACAATCGGATTTCTATGGAAACAAAAAATGATAAATTATGGCATTGCATTGAATACATGCTTTAAACAAAAGGTTGCTGCCCAAAGCACAGTCCTCTTGAATTTCATCAAATATTGGAAAAAGTGAATATATAAATTCTGGTCCATTATGTCCACTGGGACCCTGGAAACTATATGTGGATGACTAGGGCTGATGTTTATTGATTTGCAATGAATAATGCATACAAGAAACCAGGTGCTTGAATTTTCTCATTGGAACTTACTTCCAGTTGAATAGTATATAAGCAAACATAGAGTTGCTGCCTATTGAGATTTTTCTGTTTGTACACTACCTTCAAATAGATTCTTGACATCAAGAGCAAGAAATATCTTGGTCCTGGTATTTCAATGTGTTTTCTTTTCTTCTTTTTGCATATGAATAACACATTATGACTGCTGGTCAGTAGATAATAGACCCAATGCAGTGGCAGAGCACTCTTTCTGGTTTATCTGCCTTATAATCTGCAGTAAACAACCTCAAAGTGTGAGGTAAATGGATGTGGAGCACATTGTCATGAAGTACTAAAGCCCAAGTCACACAATCTGAGGCTACACTACAATAAAAAATAATTAGTAATTGCTAAATTTATTGAATGAAACTCAGAAACCCACTGTGTCAAGATTTTTTTCAGCAGGATGCATATACAGAAAAGCATATGTTAATATTATACTTACATTAAACAGCCAAAGATATGAAGTGATGATTTCTCTTGAGGGCTAAGAGGACAAGAAGTGATGGAATAACAGATAGGAAACTATGCTACCTACCCTAAGTGAACTATTGTGCAGTATTTGCATGTATTGAAACAACACACTGTACCTCACAAATATGTACAAATAAATGTTAAAATTTTTAAAATAAAATTTAAAAATTATACTTACATTTAACTCATACTTAAATTAAATATCACATATTAAATACAACTTTTTAAAAATGTAAGCATATTGACAGAAAGTGGAAAGAAACTCTAGCATTAGGTAGTTATGTTTTGTTCAGTTATTCCTAATAAAAACAACATACATTTAGGTGATAATCTGGATAATTTATACCTAAAAAAGTTTTTTGTTGAAATGTGTTTAAAAACAGGCTAATCTTCTCTTTGAATTTTGCTGATTTTGTTTGATTAACTTTTGAATCACTAATTTTATTCTGCATATGAAGACTAAACCAGGATTAAAATGAAAAACAAGTGAGAATAAAGTATGCAATAATCATTCTTTTTCCAATAAGAAAAATAGTTAACATTTACCCAGTATTTGCCAGGTGACAGGCACTGATTTAACCTTCCCATCAACCCTATGAAATAAATACTATTATATTCCTATTTTACAGATCAGAAACTGAGGTACATTAGGATTAAGAAATTACCAACACTGCACAGCAGGAATTCAAGCTTATGTGGTCCAGTTCCAAGGCTCATGCTCTTATCTACTATACTTTACTGCCTTGTATTGAAGCTTAAATTCCTCCATTTTTCTCACATGCAGCACTCAAGAATGATAGAATATATACAGAAGAAAATAGAGGAAGAAAGTTTTTATATAGACAAGTTTGAAAGCAACATAGGAAAGGAAATTAGACCCATGCAAACAATAGTTGTAGTTTTCCTGAATGTTTGCAATACCCAGAGGATAATTTTCTGGACTTCAATATTAACCATTAATCCAAATGTTTGTATCTTTTGCCATCTTTTACATCCTTGGCTCACATGTGGTTTATTTTTTTGATATCTTGAAGAGTCTGCAGATCTATGATTGACTATCAGTATAATGAGAAAAATTTCGTAAGCCTGGTGAAATTAATTTCCTAGATAATTTAAAAAATTCAGTAAGTTTTCAAACTAGTAGAGGAACTGTACTTTATTCTTAGAAAAATGTTGATCCATTACACATTGTTTGAGCAGAAAAATGCTATAATGCCAGCCGTTGACTAGTCTGATTATTTACTGGGCATTCATTGGTGAGCAGGAGATACCGAATTAGAAAACACATCCTTATTCAACAGTATATACAGATTTAAAAATATCATGTTTTAATGATAAATATATATTAGTTTTGACAATTAAAAATAAAATTTTATCTTAAAAATAAAAGTTTATCTTCATTATTCATTCACTTATCAATTTATGTAATATTTTTAATGCCTCATTACCACACTTAGGCACTGTTCTCAGCATTTAGGACACAGAGGGGAACCAGAGAGGTGTAGTCCCCATGTTGCCAATAATCTTAGCATTCAGGACACCATTACAATGATACAATCAAAAGATGATAAAGATCTAACTGAGAAGATAGATTAAAAGGAAGTTCAGATGTAAAGAAGGATTAAGGATGAAATGCTAGGTCTTGAGAACTGAGTATGAAAAGAAAGAGGGAGATAAAACCAACCAAGAGGGAAACTTGAAAGAAAATATTTGAAAACATTCTTTAAACATTTCATGACAAATCATACCTGAATGGATACATCAACAACATAAGGTATATCTAAAAGTAGTAACTGGCATTATATTTAGAATTTAGAATCACTCTAATTAAAGCAGTTATTCTTGCAATTAGTCTATTATAAATGCACTATTTCTTGAGAAACCCAAGTGATGTTATCCTCCATATACCCATTAAATGGGGAAATAGTTGAGAGTTGAATAGACAATACAAAGGATCTGAAATCCTTGAACCTTATTTATGAATGCCCTCTTTCCACTTTTCCATTTTGTTCCTAATAAAATATATTCATGCGGTACAATTTAAGCAGTGGACTTCTATCACTTTTATTAGAATTTGGGGCTATACACCTATCCAATTTTATAATAAACTTGGCTGCATGGTGTGGAAAAATATTGCCTAAGATAGATGCATACTTAGTGACTAGTACTACAGATATTCCAATGACTTTACAAAAAAATTGCACGTTTGAATCTCAAGCTGTAATGTTTGACCTCTATCCTAGTTGAGGAATGTTAGTGCAGAAGGAATAGTCTCACTAGGAAGAAGAAGGAAGTGCAAGAGCAAGAGAGTTGACACAGGGTGCAGCACATGGCTGGTGTAGGCTGCCTAACATCGGACCCGGTAGGTCAGGGAGTCCGTAAGAGAAACAGCGCTATCTCTGACTTAGGAGAACGTAAAAGGGAAAATCAAGGAAAAGGATGAGAAGACTCCAAGAGGCAAAAGAATGTTGCAGGGAAATATCACCATACTCTGCTAGTTTATAAACATAAGACCTACACATAATTTTGCACTTTTGAATTTCAGTAAATAAAAGAAAGTATAAGAAATATGAGAATATTAGAAAACTTCACAGAATATTATACATTAGGAAATTTAATTTTAAAGATCCTGAAGCAGATAAACATCTGAAAACTATTACAGAAACCAAAACAAAGTTTAGAAGCTAGTTGGAATTCCCAGTATGGCTGAGAAACAATAATGCCTAGAGATTAAGATCATAGACCACCTAGTCTGGAAACTGGCCATACCTTGGGTAAATTAATTGTAATTAAAAACTTGAGTCGCCATGAAATAATTGGCTTATGACTTGTGAAAATGAAGACTATAGTCTCTACCCATATTTTCATTATGCCTATAGTCTATGAATTTTTATGTAATTTAAGTATTTGTCTTCTGTCTAAAAATTCACTGATCTTATTATGTAAGATACACTATGATATTAAATTTTGTAATCTGAAGAATATTGAGTTGGGAGCATGTCAGAACTAGAAGCAGTTACCTATAGTACATTGCAGGCAGGTGAGTGTATTTTGGGACACATATACAACAGTTGTATTAAATTAGGGAGAAGCATTATCTCTCTGCTCTCTCTGCTTCCACCATCTTGCAATGTGGGACCCCTGGGTCACTGTCGCCACCACCAGATGAACTGTGGATTTCTCAGGCTCAGAAACTATAAGTGATAAATTTCATTTTTTTATAAATAAAAAAAAAATTAGGCAGAAGCAGTTTTAATTATGCAAAGAAGTATGTATATAGGTTTTAGGCAGCCAAAGTGGTAAGCTACAGTGGAAATTTGTACTGCTGTTGTTGGCCAGTAACTGAAGACTTTTTTCTGCTTCTTTTAGACCTTGTCATGTAGCTCACCAGTTGATGACTAAAGCTAAGCCAGTCACCTGGTACCACTTGGTGTGAGCCTGGAGTGAATATCTGACCCTGAATCTAGATAACCCCAAAATTACTCAACCAGTGACGGCTGTGTTATAATCTGGCATACGCTGAAAACAGTGACACCAAAATAAAAAAGTTCATCAGTGCTGTATTAAGTGTCTCATGATGGTGACTCTGGATTTGTGGCAATCATTTGTGCTCCAATATAGAGTGGTGTTCTAAAGGTTTGGGGGAGATTACTTTCTGTTCTGAACTTTTCTCTCTTCTCTCCCACTTCCTGAGCTTAAATTACTGAGCTTTCCATAGATTCTGTAAGCTTTATATTATCCTTCCAATAATCCATCTTCTAATTACATTAATTGGAATGTATTTCTGTAATTTGCAGCTAACAACCACGATGGCACATGCATTGACTGAAAGTAGTGTGTGTCAGTGTTTAGGGGTCTCAAGTAAATCTGAAAAGTTTTAAATAGGAAAGATGATATGGTGGAATAAAAATGATCAGACTGAGATTTCCTGACAAATAAGATAGTATTGATTTTTAAGCAAACTCAAATAAAGCATTTATGTAAATTTTAACCATTTGTATAGCTTCAGTTTACTGGGCAATTTCAGCTTATGTCAGGCTGACCTCTGGAAATATAGAGTTAAATAATGTTATCAAGACAGTAAACATTTTTATCTTGTTGCCGCCTTATTATCATAATACTATCTTTTGTTCTTTTGTATTGTTCATTTTTTTTATAAAACAATAAAACTTGAAAAAGCATATTTTAATACAGCAATGGGTAAGGGAAGAAAAGAAAACCAAGCACAGATTTCCTGTGAAGGAAGAAAGTTTTGGAATAATTTTTCTTCTCTTTGCCATTTGATTGATGGGCAATAAGTACTGGGAAGAAAAGCACTTATGATACTTAGCAGTAGGAAAGATAAAGGAAACATGCACTTATTTGGTGATTTTAACATATTGCTCTGTGGTAATGTTTTTGTATCAGTTGATAAAAATTTTCATACAGCAGTACAATGAATGCATTATACACTATGACAGATATTGACTAAAATATCTTAACACCAATTTAAAAGCTCTATAATATTATTATAATGGACAGTTGGATTTACCAAGAGCAGAATCTAGAAAAGTGTATTTACTTCCAAAGCAGTCATACCCTTTTGAAAATTGCTCTCCTTCATTAAATTCAGGAGGAAAATGATCCCATATAGCCAATGTATTATAAATGAATTCTTATTAAAATGTTTAATTTTATATTTAATATAAAAACATTCCAGATGGTAGTGGGAAAGGGTACAGGAATAAAAAATAAAAGAGAAAACCTAAAAGATATAAAATATGGAAATAGAAGTCTCAAAATATGCATAAGGAATGAAGAAGGGAAAAAAATATGATGGAGGGAAAAATAAATAAGGGAAAATATTTGGAAAAAATGAGGATAAATTGCACAGAATTAAAGAAAATGAGAGGCCTCAAATTATGTGTGTGTGTGTGTGTGTGTGTGTGAACATGTGTGTCTATGTGTGTGTATAAAATATCAAGCAAAATAAAAATCCACTTTAAAGGTATTATAGAAAAATTTATAACATTAAAAACCAAAAGAAAAGCCTAAAAGCATCTAAAAGGAATGCAGTTATCATTTATGAATGAACAAAATTAGTTTGACATTAAACCTCTCAAGAGCAACTCTAAATATGATAAATGACTTTTACATGTTAAACAAAAAGAACTTTGAGGCAAAATTTGTGTGCCCCAAAGAACTGTGTTTTTTGATTGCTTTGTAAAATATAAATATAAGTCCTTTATCAACTACATGATTTCCAAATATTTTCTCATAGTTTGAACCTTGTATTGTTATGCTTTTATGAGTGTCATTTGAAGATCAGATCATTTTAAAAGTGAAAATATCAGTTATTCTGATATATGGATCTTGCTTTTGTATTCATACCTGAGAAAAATTTGCCTAATCCAAAGTCAGAAAGATTTTCTGTTTCTAGTAGACATACTGTATTATCAATTTTTCATGTAGATGTTTCATTGTGAGTTAATTTTTATATATGGTGGTAGGAATAAGAATCAAAGCTTATCTTTACATGTCTATTTAGTTGATTCAGAACCATACGTGAAAAAGAATATTTTTTTCCTTTAATGAATAGTCTGCATCTTTGTTGCAAATCAGTTTTTCATATGCAAATCTAGTTATGAACCCTCAGTTCTTCTCTCTATACCAATTTGTCTACCACTGTGTGAATTGGCCTACCATAGTTTCATGATCAGGGACCCAATGTGTGTATTTAACCAGTTGAGGAAAACGACTATCCCAGTTTCACCATAGAGTAGTTTTCCAAATTCACTGAGCTCAAATTCTACTCATCATCTGACCTCAATTGGCCCCCAGTGAAGAATTATGTCATTTGAGATTTTAAGGGACTAATAAAGAAATGGTTCTAGAGATCCCCAAATATTCTGGATGTTTTTCTTTACCTAAGGTAGAGATATAATTTTAAATGGTTACAGGTAATTTGGGGGAATATTTGATTAAACATGTACTGTCTATATGTTTAATAGTATTACAGCATTCTTTCTCAAACTCAATTTCTTTAATAATGGAGTAATTATTCTGGGAATTGGCTTGGTTTCGGAAACTTAATGAGAGGCTGAGCTCCCCATTGTACCGACAATTCATGTTTCTGCTCACTGGGCCCAGAATTTTCCTGAGTCAGTTCAAATAATATTTCAGTCGACTACCTATCCATTTTGTTCAAGACACATTGTGGTGGTAATTTATCTATCACCAAAGATCCTTGTGGGAAAAAATATTCTAATCATTATTCTAGTCCTGTTGCTCATTGTGTAACAGGCTGAACAGGAGTGACTCTGTTTTGTTAAACTTCTAAATGAAAAAGTTTTTTTTTTCTTACTCTTGTAACCTGAACCACATAGCTTGCAGCTGGACATTAGAATACAATGATTCTTGCTCACATAATTGATAGAACATAATGACTTTTGCTCACACTGTACATAGAATAATTATAGGAGAAATTATTAACCCAGATGGACATTCTTTACTAGCTTACTAACTAAATCTTTTTGAGGTTAACAGGAACTGAATCTGTGATTTGACTTCATGGAGGATGGTTGCCATGAGTCAGCTCCCACCCAAGAAGTTCTTTGATGTTTATCTGCAATTTTATGATTATGCCTGCACATCCCTGCTTAGAGCACCCCGTCCCTTCAGCCTGTCACTATAAAACCCTTCGGCAAGTCTGGGAAAAGTGGAGATGGCCTTTGAGACATAAGTCCACTATTTCCTCAGGCTGCTGGCTTCCTGCTTAAAGTCTACCTTTCCTTACACCAACAGTTGTCTTTTAATTATTGGCTATTGAGCAGCAAGCACCTGGACCTTTGGAGTTTTGGTAACAATTATGGCAATTTCAATCACCTGATTCTTAAGCATTGCCACTTGGCTTCTTTCTGACTCTGCATTTACATTATTTCTATTGAAATAAAGGATATTATTCAATGGGCAGCAACTTTCTCCATCTTCTTTGACATTCAGAGTATAACTACTGCAGAGATTTTCAAAGATATTGTTTCGTATGGTAGATCTATCTTCAGCTGTTTAAGGAACCTCCAAACCATTTTCCATAGGGGTTGCACCATTATGCATTCCCACCAACAATGTAAGAGAGTTCCTTTTTCTCCGCAACCACGCCAGCATTTATCTTTCGGTGTCTTTTGGATTTTGGCCATCCTAACTGGGGTGAGATGGTATCTCAGTGTGGTTTTGATTTGCATTTCCCGGATGCTGAGTGATGTTGAGCATTTTTTCATATGACTGTTGGCCATTTGTATATCTTCTTTAGAGAAATGCCTGCTTAGCTCTTTTGCCCATTTTTTGATTGGGTTGCTTGTTTTTTCCTGGTAAATCGTATAACTTCGTATCATGTAGGCTATACGAAGTTATTACGAAGTTGAACTCAGATAAGAGAGATAAGCAAAGTTTTGCATGTTAAAGTGGCTTAATGGAGAGTACTCAGTCCCGGCAGATAGAACACAAAGTCACATGTAGCATAAGTCCTGTTGGAGAGCTGGAAACTGTGAAGGGCTTCTGTCGTGCAAAGCCAGAGTGGCAGGGAAGAATCTGAAGGGATCAGCTATTTAGGAGGCATTTTTATGGCTTTCTGTAAAAATCCTTCATTGTAACTGAAGTTTCCCAAGGACGTAGTAGGAGTGTAAATCTGTGGGTCACAGACACCATTCTTAATTCTCTAAGCCTGTATATTCCTTCATTTATATTATTTGATGTAGATCACATTGAATCCAGGTTTTAATCCATCAACCTAAAAAATGTTAAAACTTCTGTGATTTGCTCAAAATAATACAATAAATCTAAATCTCTTCTAAGAGCACCCATATTGGTGATTTGATTCATTATTGCAGTTCCATTTTTTTTAGTTTAATCATCTTACTTTGCATTTATACACATATTTTGCAGATTATGATTTATATAACCTTAATCTAAATAGGTAATATTTTACAAATGCTTTAGACATTGGCAGAAAGAAGTTGTAGTCGGTGTATGAATACAGTGAGTGATATTAGGGATGGTCATTAATATAAATAAAACCAAAATCACTGAAAGGTGTGGCTCAGTTTAATGCTGTTGCCCCAAAGGAAGAGGAGGAGAGAGGAGAGAAAGAGGAAGGAAGAGAGACTCAGAGAAATGGAGAGAGACAGAAACAGACAGAAAGAGTTAGTTAATTTGTGCCCTTTCAATTTCCTGATTTTGCATATGTGCCTTTTACTGGAAAATCTAACAGTGATCCAGCAGATAAGATGCATAAGAAATATAGTCCCAATATTACAGAACAGAGAGTGGGAATCCAGACGGGTAGATATGGAACATAAAGATAACGGATAAATACCCCATTGTAGCCACATATAGCAGACTTATAGTCAATTGTATCTCATGCTACAAGAAGAGAGAAAACAAAAATGTGCTCAGATCTAAATAAGTCATATATGAACTTTGATTAACATTGTTACAGAAATCACCATTGGTTTGTCTGATAAATCTTGTTGAGCCCCAATTACAACTTGTCAGTAAAACTGTCCTGCCATTGATTATGAAACTACTGTGATAATGGAAATGATTTTCTAGAAGACAGACATAAAAAAGCCTTGCGATTGGATTCTCTATACATATGAAGTGTTCATGTAAATGTTTTTATAGTTTTATAAAAGGTCAATTGAGATTTTTTAAATTGCTGTTTGTTTCAGTACCTTCCATGCAATTTTTATGATATTGGAATTGTTTCAGGTAGGTGAGAAGATTTCTCATCAGTCTTTCTTTCAATGTATAATACAATTTTCTACACAAATATGAACAAATATTATATTTCAGGTTATTAGTTACATTTTAATAGGCAGGTACCATCCATTTGTCAATTCTGAGTCTCAGCATTCCCAACATAGTACTTTACATGGTATAAGTACCTAATACTTTTAGTGAGTCAACAAAGTCATAGATCCATGTACTGTCCAACTTTTCCAGCAAATGTAACCATATTTGAAAGATTCTGAAGAAAAAGGTAATTCTATGCAACTATAGTATATAGTATATAGTATAGTATAAGCTGAAAATACACAATAAAAGTAAGCTCATTATATTTTAGGTATTTTCAGGCTGCTCTTTTCCAGAACCAGTCAAGTCTTGAGGTTTTATTAGATAACTCATTATACTAATTTTTTGTGTGGAGAGAATAAGGTTGTTCTAAGATGTAAAGCATACACCCTTTTAATGCAGATGGGGTGACTGATCATATCATTTACTTATATATTAATCTATTATTGATTCTATATAACCTATATTCTAAGAACTTAATGTACTTATCATATATCTCCTCTTTGAAACAAGATATCTTACAGTAACACAATATTATTTGCATGCCTACTCATTGAATCCATTTGAATCTCTGTTCATACATGTGTTAAGTATCTATTGCTACATAACAAGTTACTCTAAATATTAGTGCTTTAAAAAACCACATATGTGATTGATGTAAGGGAAGACAGTAGAGAAGGAAGCAACAGGAATTCATCTCTAAACCTGGACAACAATTGTACTAGCAGAAACAGTCTGAAGTGACTATTTGAATTGGAAGTTTGTTTGAACATTTCGGCTTATGAAGGACACCTTGGATGATAAATTGCAGTTAATTTCTGTCTAGTTCCCCAACAACAGCAAACTATACATTCCTTCCAAGTGCCTATAAAATATTTTCCAGACTAGATCATATGTTAGGCTACAAAACTATTTTTAATAGATTTAAGAAGATAGGTAGTATGAAATTAAACAATACACTCTTAAGCACCAATGGGCAGAATAATAAATGAAAAATAATAATAAATATTTAATTTATTAAATATAAATTTAACAAATATTAAATTTATTATTTTAATAATAATCAAAATAATAATAATAAATATTATTTATAAATAATAAAAGGAATTTAGAAACTACTTTGAGATGAATAAAAAGAGTAAATTTATAGTTGTAAATACCTGTATTAATAAAGAAGATCTCAAATCAATGAGCTAATTTATACTTTAAGCAACTAGAAAGAGAAGCACAAATTAAACCCAAAACTAGAAGGAAGGAAATGATAATGAAAGAATGAAGATAAACAATGTAGAAAATAGCAAAATAGAGAAAATCAATGAAACCAAAACTTGAAATATTAACAAAATTGACAAACTTTTACTAGAACGACAAAAAAGAAAATGACAAATAAGTAAACTAAGAAATAAAAGTGTTAACCTATCACCAACGTTATAGAGATTAAAAAAAAAAATCATGAAAGAATATAATGAACAATTGTACAACTACAAATTAGATTATCCAGAAGAAATATACGAACAACTTGGAATACACATATTATGCAAACTGACTCAAGAAAAATAGGAAATCTCAACAGACTTTTAGGAATATATTGAATCAGTAATCAAAATCATCCCTACAAACAAGTACTGAAGGAGATGACTTCACCAGTGAATTCTACCAAATATGTAATAATTAAGAATTAACACCAATCCTTTTCAAACTTAAAAAAAAAAAAATTGAAAGGAGGCAATACTTCCTTAATCATTCTATGAGGCCAGCATTACTTTGATACCAAAGCCAGATAAAAACATCATGAGAAATGAAAACTACAGGCTAATATTCTGTATGATATTTAATGATATTCTAAGGATACTTTTATGATATTTTGAGCATAGATGCAAAAATCTCTACAAAGTTTTAACAAAGTAAGTACAACAACATTTTAAAAAGATTATTAACAGAACAAATTGGATTTATCCCAGGATATCCAAGTGTGGTTCAACATAAGAAAATCAATCAAGGAAATCCATTACACTGATAGAACTAGAGGAGAAAAACTAAATAATCATCTAAATTGACACAGAAAAGGCAGTTGACGAAATCCAACAATTTTTTTGATAAAGCCTCTCAGAAAACCAGGTACAGAGGGGAAATTCCTCAACATAATAAAAGGTATTTATGAAAAATCCACAGCTAACATTACACTTGATAATGAAATTTTTCCTCAATATCAGGAAGAAGATACAAATGCTCACTTCCACTGTTACAAGATTGTACTGGAAGTTTTAGCCAGGAGCTATTAGACAAGAATAAAAAATGCAAGGCATACAAATACAAAAAGAAAAGTCGAAACTATCTTTATTCACAGATGACATGATCCTATGTATTGAAACTCCCTCCCCTAAAACACATGAAAGCTAATAGGGCTTATAAATTTATCAATGTTTCACACAAAAATAATTTGTGTTTTTAACACCATAATAACAATCTGAAATGGGAATTAAGAAATAAACTATATTTACAATAGTTACTAAAATAATGAAATAAGAATAAATCAAACTAAAGAGGTAAAAGACATATGCTGAAAAACTACAAAATATTGCAAGAATAAATTAAAGTATAAATAAAACCCATTTTGTGTTCATGGAAAGGGAGAGTTAATATTGTTAAAATATCAATATCATCCAAGGAAATCTATAGATTCAGTACAATATTAAAATTTCCACAGCTTTTTGCAGAAATGTAAAAGCTAATATTCAAATACATATGGAATTCTAAAGGTCTCTGATTAACCAAAGTAATTTTGAAAAAAGAACATTGGAGGGCTCACATTTCCCCATTTCCAAACTTATTACATAGCTACAGTAATTAAAAGAGTAAGTTATTGGCATAAGGTTAGACATACAGACCAAAGGAATAGCACAGAGAGCCCAGAAATAAATCCTCACATAATTGTCAGTTGACTTTTAACAAGAGGGCCAAGATCATTTGCTAGGGAAGAACTGTCTTTTCAATAAGTGGTGCTCAGAAAACTGGAAATATACAAAATATACATGCAGAAGAATTAAGTTGGAGTTTACCTATACCATATAAAAAAAATTAACCCAAAGTGGTCAAAAACCTAAAATAAGAGCTAAAACCTATAAAACTCTTAGAGGAAAATACTGCAAAAGTCTACATAATGTTGAATTTGACACCTACTTCATGCATACAACACCAAAAGCACAGACAGCAAAAGAAAAATAAATAAAGTTTGCCAAAGTTAAGAACATTTTTGCTTCAATGGATTCTATCAAGAAAGCAAGAATACTTCCTAATCAATGAGAGAAAATACTTGCAAATTATATATCTGTTAAGGTATTAATATCTAAAATATATTAAAAATGTCTAAAATACAAAAACAAAAACCAAACAACCCAAATAAAAAATATAGTCAAAGGATTTGAGGAGACATTTCTCCAAAGGAGATATACGAATGGCCAATATGCACATTAAAAGATGCTCAATATTATTAGTTATTGGGAAATGCAAGTCAAAACCACAATGAGATATCACTTCACACCAACTAGGATGATTATAAAATAAATAAATAAAAGCAGAAAATGTGCTGAAGAGGAGGTGGAGAATTTGGAACCCTCATTTGTTGCTGTTGGGAATGTAAATTGGTGCATCTACTGTGGAAAGCAGTTTGGCAGTTTTTCAAAAAGTTAAACATAGAGGTACCTTATGAATCAATATTTCCACTCCTAGGTATATATTCAAAAGAACTGAAGATGGGGACTTGAATAGATATTTTTACACTAATGTTCATAGCAGCATAATTTACAACAGCCAAAGATGGAAATCACCCAAGTGTCTATCAGCATATGAAAGGATAAACAAAACATGGTGTAAACATACAATGAAATATTATCCACCCATAGAAAGAAATGGAATTTTGATATATGCTACAACATGGATGGATCTTGAAATCATTGCTTAGTGAAATAAGCCAGGCACACAAGGACAAATATTGTATGATTCCACTTACGCGTGATACCTAGAATAGGCAAATTCATAGAGATAGAAAGTAGAATATAGGTTGCTAGGAGCTTGAGGGAAGGCCAATTTATTGTTTAACAAATACAGGCTTTTTTTGAGAATGATTAATAATTTTTTTGTATAAATAGGGGTGATTCATAACATTATGAATGCATTTAATGCCACTCAATTTTACACTTATAAATGGTTAAAATAATAAACATTATATATATATTTACCACAATAAAACAACAAAAGAAACACATATTTCTCATCCCTCACTCTCTGTGGGTCAGCAATACAGGCCAAACTAAGATGGCCAACTGCTTCAGAGTCTGTCAAAGACTGCAATCAGTGTATTGTACGGAACTGAGGTCTCCTCTCAGGATTCTACTGGGGAACAATCTGCTTTCATATTCGTATGTGGCTGTTGGCTGGTTCAGTTTCTTGAGGATTGTTGGACTGAGAAGCTTAGTTCCTCACTAGGTGGTCTCCTCTCAGGTCCTTGCTACCTGGGCTATTTCAACATGGCAGATTGTTTCATCAGAACCAGAAAGAAAGGAAGAGGATGCCATAAAGATAGAAGTCACAGTCTTTTATAACCTAATCCCTGAATGACATCTCATTACTCTTGGCATATTATATTGGTAAAATCAAGTCACGAGGTAACAGCCCACAGTCAGAGGGAGAGGATTATACAAAGATGTAAATAGTAGGAGGCAGGGGCCATTGTGTGCCTTTTTAGAGGTCTGCTTGCTGCAATAATGTTGTGTGAAATGACACCACAATTATTATTAATATCACACTATTGTATCACCATATAATTCCAAAACAAGTGTCTATAAATATGGCAACATGTTGTCAAAGGTTTGGGTGGTCTTGAATATTTACCTTTAGTCTAGATTTTTCTGGCACTGCAAAACAAAGCCATGAAGGTAAATATATCTATTTTGATACTTCACCATTTGTTTTTGAAATATGGGAGCATTTTGCATGTCAGCTTAGATAAATGACATTTTTCAAAAGATGTTCAAACTGTCTAGCCTTCTGAGAATCTGATTGCTTTATTATTGAACATCAATACCTTTCTTCCAACAATTTGACATGCCATTAATTGTGACTGTAAATCTGTTCTAGGTCCTTGTAGAATTGTAATTGATGCCCAATGGCATCTCGCTAGTGCCTAAATTGTTTATCAATAAAGTTAATTTTGTCTTTGAAGAATATATAAATAAATATGATTGTGTATGAAAGTATGTATATGTAATTTGCACATATTGATTCAAAACAGACTGATTCTAAGAAAAACAATGATAAATCCTGAAACTCTTCCTTAGTTTCTAATAAAATAAAACATTTCTCATCTTACCTGGCCTCTCAGCTCTAGCAAATTGACTAATATACTCATATTCCCATAAGAATGAAAACAGACACGTCTTAGCTGCCTATCAAAAGCCCGAACAGGCTCTAGAGTTAATTCAGGACTATGCCACGCTTTCAGTATGAGAAAACTTGTATTTAAAATGAATTTCAAGACAACATAAAATTATAGAAATTCTCTGTCATTTGGTGTGGAGTGCGAGTGAGACTAAAAAGGGCACAGCAGAGTTGATGAAACACTTTGACTTGCCAAATAAGTGTAACAGTGGCTTCTGGTTTAAAACAAATAACAAAAAAATTCTTTCACGTTAAATCAGTGTCTTCTGGAGAATTGCTCAGCCAATTCAATCACCCCTCTATTTTTTTCTTCCCAGTAGAGCTTCTTTAAGATTTGTAATGATAGCACTAATAATCACTGCGGTTCTCTCAGAGACATAGTTATATTTTTCTTTTTTACTGCTATTCTGATAAGGTGGAGAACTTTCAGGGATTCCACTTAGTCTTTCCTAATTTATCGACTTCATGTGATGGTTCGGGGGTCAAAAATGAGAATTCTGCCAGCTGCTGTTTGCCTACTCCCACCATGCATTCAGAAACAAAATTGTAATTGGTGTGAGATATTAATGGTATTTGGTAACCCAGTCAATTCAGAGCCTGTGTTTAATAATCTTGAAAACTTTGAAATTTCTCCTTTCCCACTGCACAGTCATTCTAGCCATGGTGTTGGGAAGGCTGACAGAAAGATCTTCATAACTGTGGGAGGATCTCAGGGAACTGCTTGAAGTGACCTAACTTTACTTTCCTTCAAGGAATTACAGTACTATGAAGTAGCTCAGTGTCATTACAGTATAGTTCGCAGGTGCACAAACTCTGGGACCAGACTGCATTGACGCAGACTTGCTCTGCAAATCATGGGTGGAGTAAGGAATTACAGTACTATGAAGTAGCTCAGTGTCATTACAGTATAGTTCGCAGGAGCACAAACTCTGGGACCAGACTGCATTGACGCAGACTTGCTCTGCAAATCATGGGTGGAGTAAGTTTGAGCAATTAACATTCCTGTGAAAACATCCTTGCCAATAAAATGGAATTCTTGAACATTTACCTTATAGATTTTCTGTGAGAATTGAACAAGTTAAGATATACAGATACAGATATGGATATGGATATAGATACATGTATAGATATAATCTTAAAGGAGGGGTACTAAAACAATCCAATTCCTATGAGGCATGGTACTCCTCTGAGGGCTGACTTTGATTTAAAAAATCTCCAGTGACTTTGTCAAACTTTACCCTAAGATCCAGAACTATTTCACCCAAACATGCTTTCCTTTTTTCTTAGATTTAGATTTCCACCGAGGCCTGGTGACTGTGCATGCTTTTCCTGGATCTCTCTCCATTCGTTCTCACAAGCATTTAACCTAATAGAGTCCTTGCACATTTAATTCTGACTTGATGTCTGCTTCTTAGAGGATACATAGCAAAAACATTTGAGTTAACCGGGAAGCAGACTCTGAGATAGAGGTGAACATACATTAAGCTTATTAGCGGGTGCTCTTGAAATCTATATCTGCAAGAAAAATAAAAGGGGAATAACTGGGGAGAGGAAGAATTTGGGCAGCAAGGCAGTATCAACAAAGTTCTCAGCAGAACCCATGAGGAGTTCTGAATCTGAGATGGCTCTTTTGATAGTTCCAGTTTGGGACTGGGTGATTAGACTTTATACGTCTGAATCTGTCAGTCATTGCATGCAGACTACATTAGAAATGGGATGTGACTTTAGGCAAAGCAGCTCACTTTACCCACGGACAATTCCCAAATGTGCATGAAAGCTGAGAGAATATAGCATTTCTAGCATCTGGAAAAATAATTAATTCAGCCTGGAAAGTGGAATAAGACTGTGTATCAAAGCATCTGCTTTATCCATTACAATAGAAGAAAATTTGGGCTGATGATACAACCTACCAAACTCTCTAGTCAATCAATTAGAAATATTATCCTTGTCTTTGTCTTATGAATACAATGTTTTCATGTATTTATGCATTGTTAATTCTTAAACCTTGTTCGCATATCAGCCCTTTCTGCTTTGTTCAATATTTCTCTTCTTTAAGTTTATATTTAAAGATTAATTTCATATCCACTGTCCAGACCTTGGTTTCTATTACCATTCTTCAACATAAAGGACAAGAGAGAGCCATTTTAAAATGATAAATTAAGTACCTCTGAAAACTTATTCTGCCATAAAACTAATGTGAATACCGGCAAATATTTTCTTTTATTTATTTATTTATTTATTAGTCTGTTTTTTAAAAATTTATTTGTTTGTTTATTTATTTTTTTAATTTATCAATATACAATGTAGTTGATTTTCATGAGTCTGTTTGTTTTTATTTATTTGTTTGTTTATTTATTTTTTTAATTTATCAATATACAATGTAGTTGATTTTCATGTCCCTTTACCATTCCCTTCTTTTCCCCCTCATCTTCCCCTCCCTTCCTTCAACATCATATCTGTTCACTTAACAAGTTCAAGGAATTATTGTGATTGTTATGTATTTTTTCCTCCCTGGTTTATTTGTTTTTATATTTACTTATTTATTTTTATTAGCTCCCACATGTAAGTGTGAACATGTGGTATTTCCTTTTCTGTGTGAGGCTTATTTCACTTAATATACTTTTCTCTAAGCCCATCCATGTTACTGAAAATGGTAGTATTTCATTCATTTTACAGCAGAGTAGTATTCCATCGTGTAGATATACCACATTTTCCTTATCCACAAATCTGGTGATGGCCATTAAAGCTGGTTCCAATTCAGCAATGCAAATCAAAACCACCTTGAGATATCATGTCACTCCCATTAGGCTGGCTAATACACAAAAGACTGAGAATAATAAATGTTGGTGAGGATGCAGAGAAAACAGAAACCTTCA
>NW_007730605.1:93264-98961 GCF_000696425.1 Galeopterus variegatus
AGACAGGCAAATATTTTCAAAATGAAGCTTCTAGAACTCTGGAAATAAAGAGCTTGCAAGAGTCTGACGAGCATTTATTCAAAAAAATTGACTAAATCTTGGTAAAAGCAGTGAACTTTGTGGCATTTTATATTGTCTAATCCCCCCCACCCTTTCCCCAGCTCCAATGTAGTTTTGAAAGCCAACAGTCTCACAGAATAGCAATGAAAACCAACAGCCCTGTGGCCACTGGAGGGGGCAAAACATACTTGAAGCTAATCCCCAAAAGCCTCATCCCCAATATTTGTCATCATTTTATTTTTACTGCAGTTCACTTGAAACTGTCATGAACACACAGGACTTACCTCTATTTGACCTGACTCAGGGCTTGTTCACTTCAAGTTGTCTTTCCATGGGATGTTTATAAAAAACAATGAACAACATTTACTTAAATGACAATTGCAATGGGTAATGATAATGGTTGGGACAAACAGGAAGGTTTCTGTGTGCATTGTCCCAGAGCTTTCAGCACTGATCCCATGTTTTGGTAGTGGTGATTGTCCTCTGAATTCCAACAACTAAACTTATGCTTCCACTTATTTGCAGATGCCTTCAGTCTTTTAACCATATCTGTAAGATCTTTTATGTAAACAAGGGCTGTTTGGGTAATATATACCATGAGCGTAGCATTGTGATAATTGATATTCTGATGGAGTGTTTTAATACTCTGACACTAAAATAGGTCTCTTTTAACCATATCTGTAAGATCTTTTATGTAAACAAGGGCTGTTTGGGTAATATATACCACGAGCGTAGCATTGTGATAATTGATATTCTGATGGAGTGTTTTAATACTCTGACACTAAAATAGGTCGAGCAGATGCTTCAGGAAATTTTAACTTTTATTTTTTTAGGTATTCACTGGCCATTAATCTCCTACATTTGATGGAACATAATAAGTACCCCCAGATACCAAAGCAATCATTTTTGTGCTTCCTGTAAATATAGGTTCTGGGGAAAAAGATAGCTGAACAATCAGGACAGTGTAAAGGCAGAGAAGTATTTTATTATGAACCACTTTAAAGATCATTTGTCCTGCCCATAATAACAAGTTTAAATGATCCTGCCTGAGTCTGCTATTAGCAGTTGCACTATTACATTATGCATGGCATTTGACTATTCATAGAAAAGGAAATGCATTGTATTCCATTAGTGGTTTCCTATGAGTGTAAGTCTACAAATTACTGGTGATGTTTAGGCTGATGAGTTGCTCCTTTGAATATTTATGATGCTTCTGTCACATTCATTATTAATGTGAATATAATGTGAGGTACTAAAGATCAATATGATTTCTATCAATTTTAGGTTCTGAGTTGGTGATTAAAACTCTTATGCAAATAGGATATTGCATTTACCTGTTAGTCTGTGTGTAAAATGAGACCCCAAAATAAGTTAAAGTAAATGTGGTTATTCCTGAAATCAGGAAATGATGGCATTCTACAGGGACTGGCGATCCTTCTAGTCTAGAATCACCCATAGACATTTAATAGAAGAACAAGCACACAATTATTCTCCAAAAGTGAGGATCTGCTTTTATGGTAAATATTCCCATAGGAGGGAATTTTATTGGATATGAGTCTGAACAGAGTTTCCCAAACTCTGAATTTATCCTTCCCTTATATTGAGTCAGAGTATAAAGATTATTATGCCACATTGCTTCTTGAAGATGTCTAGATGCTTGGTCCCTTATGAAAATTCAAAATCCTAAAATGGGTTAAGAGCAGAATATATCTTACATTATCACTGTGTCTATTACAAATTAGATTGAGGACATTTTATTTCCCTGATCCTAAGAACTTATAAAGTTTAATAATACAAATAAATAATTGAAGAGTTTGCTTCTAGCTTTGACAGTTTAGATGCAAGCAGACCATAAATGATAGATAATATTTTTTACAAAAGAAAGAAAGAAAAAGAAGGGGAAAAAATATATATGCATGTGTTTAGAAGCACTGGAGAATAGTCAGTAATCAAGGGGTCAAAATTTAAGAACAAAACACATTGAGGTGACCTGTATATTTGCAGGAATTTTTCTCTTGGGACTTTTGGCCATCAGAAAGCAGCACTTTAGGGTTTCTAGTACTCTCACTGAATTACCAAGGCAGCCAGAACTTGAAGAACCAATACCTCAAACAAAAGTCAACCATAGTTTGTCTCAGGATGCAAGTACATTTAAATGTTTGAAAATCAATCATGTACCACATTACTTAGCAGACTAAATGAGAAAAATTATATTCGGTGCATAAAATATATTTGAGAAAACAAAATAAAAGCAGACCATAACAAAACATCTTTTGGTAGCCAGCAACAGCAGCAGGGGTCTTCCTTCATTTAATGTACATATATATATATATAGAGAGAGAGAGAGAGAGAGAGAGAGAGAGAGAGAGAGAACCATATTTAGAGTTAAAATAGTGAAATCTTCCACCCATGATATTAGAAAATTAGAAATGGCTGTTTGTTAACTCCAAATCTGGCAAAAAATATAATGTATATACCTACAACAATTAAAACTGCAATTGAAATAAAATTGAAAAGTAAGCAGATAAAACAGAATAATGAGTCCAGATATTTATACAGTCACCTTATTTATAACAGAAATTGTCACTGTATTTATGATGTATCAAGTAAATATCCAGGTGGGGAAAAAAATGAACCCTGACTTGTACCTTACAAAATACATTACCAAAAAATCAATCAAATTCTGAATGAACAGTAGGCCTAAATGGAAAAAGAAGATAATTTTTCTAGTAGAAAAAGTAGAAAAAACGTCTTCATGACCATGGGATAAGAAAGAACTTCTTTAAAATAAAAAACAATTAAAGACATGAATGATAAAGAAAAAAATCTGAAAAAGTAGAAAAAACGTCTTCATGACCATGGGATAAGAAAGAACTTCTTTAAAATAAAAAGCATTTAAAAACATGAATGATAAAGAAAAAAATCGATAAACTGGATTTTATTACAATTTAGAACTTGAGTTAATGAAATATGTCACAATTAAGAGAGTGAAAAGGCAAGCTAGAGAATAAGACTATGTATTTAGAATACACATGTCAGAGAGAGGACTCAATATATAAAGATTGAGAAAGAACAGATTATGCAATAAAAAAATGAGAATATAACTAGGAAAAAATATCTTTCAATAGAATATATTAAAGTTACAACTAAGCATCTAACAGTTATCTGACATCCTTAGTCACAACCACAACTATTTATCTTTATATTAACCAAATTATCCTAAAAAATAAAAAGAGAAAATACAAAAGGATATAGTGTTACTGAAACTCACATACATTGCTGATGGGTTTGTAAATTGGCACAATCACTTTTTAAAAAGTAAAGTTAAATGTATGCACACTCTGTAATGCAGCAGTGGTACTCCTAGAGATGTAACCAAATTAAAATGTGTATCTTTACATCGAAAGAAATGTATAAAATTATGTAAAGCAGCATTATTTGCAATAGCTCCAAATTGAAAATAGCCCAAATGTTATCAACAATCAAATGGTTAAATAAATTGTGATTTCTTCTTATATAATATTGGTTAGTAATCAAAATGAATAAATCATCACTTCCTGAAAAAGCAGGGATGAATCTGACAGGTTGCTGCTATATCCAACAGTATATATGAATCTCAAAATTATCATTTTGAGTGGAAGAAGCCAGAATCAAGTCTACATACGGTTCAGTTTAATTTATATAAATTTTAAAAACAGAAAAAGTAATCTCTTGATAGCACTCAGAATAATGGTTATTTTAGGAAAGACGTCAAGGAAGGGATACAAGAAATGTTTCTGGTTTTTATGGTAATCTATACTTTGATGTGAGTGGTTCTTGCATAAGTGTGTTCACAATGTGAAAATTAAAGAAGCTATACATATATTACACATGCACTTTCTTTTCTGTGCATCACACTTCAATAAAAATATTTTAAATAAAATGTTGGTATAACATTGCTTTGAGGAAGTTGTTATTCAAAAACAATTGCCATCTTTTATTAATAGGAAAATAAAATTATTCAAAATTATAGTTGCTGCACTATTATATCATGACATTCACCTCTAAGAAAGAAATTGAAGGAAGAAATGGAACGAGCATGCTTTTCTTGTTTTCTTTATCCAAATATTAGCTTTCATTGATGGGAGGGAGATACTTTTCACATAAATCATAATAAATATGTTTTGAGAAAAAAACAGACATTTTTACTATAAAACTCATTTCTGTTATCAAAACTTCACTCCTGCTCCAAAGCTTATTTCATGTGTTGTATATTAAGTGTAGCTTCTCTAAGATCTCCAGTCAAAATAAATGATCTCTTCTGTTATTTCAGGGTACTTTGCTTGGTTTCTATTTTTTTATTATTATAATATAAGTCCAATTTCTGTTTGGCATCATACACCATACTTATTTGTTAAAACACCTGCTCCCTCATTGAATACCTGCTATGTGTAAGACAATAACAAGGACACAGATGAATAATGTGGAGTGTGTATCCCCTGAATTTTCACTTTAATGGAAAAGTATACACATTCAAAAGAAACTATGAATTTTATATTTTAACAAAAATCTATGATAAGTACTACCATTGAGATGGAAGAAAGATACATTTGGACAAAATGCATCATAGGGAAAATCCTTTGATTAAGGGAGGGTTTGAGCCAAATCTAGGACTATAGTAAGTTGTTCCTTTGTTAGTTCATTTAGTCAATTATAAAAGATTTATTGAGTGTTTCTACATGCTCAGCACTGAGATAGATGATGGAAATATGTAAATTAATAACATGCAGCCCCTGCCCTAGAGAAGTTCACAGTTTAATGGTAGAAACCTATGCCTTGATATATAGTTACAACAGTGTGGAATGCATACCTAAGAGTTATATTTAAAGTGCCCTGAAAGCATAGAGGAAGGAGAAATAGTGGCTAGATGGTCAGTAGTCATAAAAACATCAGAAATATCATTTAGTCAATTATAAAAGATTTATTGAGTGTTTCTACATGCTCAGCACTGAGATAGATGCTGGAAATATGCAAATTAATAACATGCAGCCCCTGCCCTAGAGAAGTTCACAGTTTAACGGTAGAAACCTATGCCTTGATATATAGTTACAACAGTGTGGAATGCATACCTAAGAGTTATATTTAAAGTACCCTGAAAGCACAGAGGAAGGAGAAATAGTGGCTAGATGGTCAGTAGTCATAAAAACATCAGAAATTTTTTTTGATGAGTTTACAACACATAAAGCAGTACATTAAGTCTTTTTATTCTTAAGTTTTCTCATTTATTCCTAAACATCTCCAGTAGTCATTACTACTGGACTGACTGGATGAGGAAACCAAAAGACAAAGAGGCAAATTAGCTTGCTTAAGGACATACATTAGTAAGTCACAGATTTAGAATTATAAACTAAAATTAATTTATTCAAAGCTCTGAAAATACCATCTTAACCTTTAATCACACAGTCTCTGAAATGTTCCCTAAAATGCTCCTTTTCCATCTTCAGGCATTAAAAGCAGTGACTAAAATAATTTATAAAACTATTGTGCTGGGCCGGCCCGGTGGTGCACTGCTACAGTGCGCCGCTTGGGAGCGTGGTGGCACTCCCGCTGAGGGTTTGGATCCCACATACAGACCGGCCGCTCACTGGCTGAGCGAGG
>NW_007730605.1:99140-101467 GCF_000696425.1 Galeopterus variegatus
GGGTTGCGATCCCGTTGCCGGTCCCGGTCCGGTACAGGCGCGACACTGAGGGATGCGATCCGTTGCCGGTCACGAAAAAAAAGACAAAAAAAAAAAAAAACTATTGTGCTAATCGCAGATGGGACTCGGAATTTTTCTAACCCAGATCTACTTCTACTACTGATCTATCAGTTACAGTGTTATAATTTTCTCCTCCTTGGGGAAGTCTTTATGATGTCAGAAGAGAGGTTCTGGGGAGGCCTGATAGCTGGCCTCAACCTATCCTGTCCTCTTGCCAGGTTCTTGACCCCACCGCAGGAAAGAATTCAAGAGTAGAGTCACAGCAGAAGGTGAGAACATACTTAATGTAACAAATGAGAGAGACAGATTTCACAGAGTGTGGCCTGGCTCCAGAGACTGAGAAGAATCCATACCAAGTATAATATAAAATTAAGAAATACACACTTAGAGTGCAGACTGGCTCAGGAGAGTGAGCAGCCACTTGCTGAAAGTAAGTTTAATACAAAAGAAAGCATACACACCTCAGCCAGCAAAGTGTGGGTTGACACCAGGAAAGTAAGCAATGACCCATCCTCCTACTAGGATTCAGCTTTTATAGTTTCACTATCAAGTACATATTCATGCTATCTAATGAATATTCAACTAAGGGGATTATTTCCTGTTATGTAACATAACCTTGCACATGCTCAGTTGGTTTCCTTTCAAGGCATGCCCATTGGTCAAATTCTATCACATGCACTGAACACATTCAAGAATATTCTGTGTTCTTTAGCACCTGTAGTAGAAGGTCATTCAAAGGATAAACTTCACTTTACTGAGCATGCTCAGCTACTAGGATTATATAGTCCCTCTCTACTAAGCATGCTCTGCCTCTGGATTTGCATAAGCCAGCCCCTTGAGGTCTCAATCTCCCCATGTTGGTGCTGAAAATAGGTCTAACAAGCGGCATTAACTTTTCTCTATGGGAAGGCCTAGAGGAGTGGCCTGAGGCCTTGTGAAGTGGCTTGAAACCCAGAAGTGTGTCCTGAAACCCAAGCCCATGGAAACTGAGCACCTCCTATCTCATTTAGAGGGAGACAAACTCTGAGAATGTGTTAAGAAGGAGAGAAGTTGTGAAGGGTGGGACCTGGGCACATCCCTACCAAGGATAACAGACAGAAAACACAAATGACTAAAAGAAGGTGGTTTACTTATGGAATTTTAACCATGCAATTCTAGAAACTCCAGAAAAGGTATATAAAAGGGGAAGGTGACAAATGAGCCTGAGTAAGACGTCAACAAATGTGGATGTGGGTGGAGGGTATTCTGTATAAATAAAGTAGTGGCAGTAGTAAGCAATGCTGTGACATTCTTACCTTAAAGCTAATAAGGTGTGGAAGCAAAATGTCAAATGCAGAAATAGTACCTTGCTTATAATATGTGTTTAATACATATTTATTGTAACTAGTCATTAACTATGTCTAGTTAAGACATATTCTGTCTTAACTAGATTTTAGAAAGATTTTGCACAATATTCACTAACATATCAGTATAAAAAATTCATTTAATGTTATTTGAAGCTTTTTTTTTTAATAAGGCAAGGGAATACACATGCTACACTTTTTCAGGACTTCTGTTTCTTCTTTTAAATTTTATTATTAATCTTAACAATGAGTATCAATGATTAGACATGTAATTTAGACATGTAATAATATATTAAGCCTCTACTTTCACAATTTATCTCTTGATTTTAGCGTTTGGACTTAACATCTCAGGTTGCTAAAATTAGGAGTAAGAAATGTGCATTATAAATCTTAATTTATTTCATGTTTCATGAATTTATTAAGCTTGAAGAATTTTAAGCCAGCATTGGTATTTTGTTATGGAAATTGTCTGTTATGGAAACTTAAAGTTGATGTCTAAAAAGGAATTAAAGCATTTCAGATGGTGCAGTGCTTGCTGGAATCAAAGTGTGAGATACAGAGTGTAACAACCAAAGATGACAAGGACTCATGTTGCTAGAAAAGCCTTTCACTTCGATAAAATGTCTGCCACAATGCATCCAAGAATCTTTCACATTCAATATCATTTTGATATTTGCTCGCTCATGTGTTAATTGCATAAAAGAAAACAAAACTAAACAAAAGATAATAATTTTATCTCTAAGGTGAATCAATGAGAATAAGCCTAAATTAGCCCATATAAATAAGATAGTAGAAAGCATGGTAAAAAATCTACAGGAATTCAAAACGCTAATTTTAGCTGATAATTTTAATGCATTTCCCTGTAGAACTATTTAATCAGGAATAATGAAAATTAAGAGCCACTGGACAGCACTTCATTTCCAA
>NW_007730605.1:102092-108732 GCF_000696425.1 Galeopterus variegatus
AAAAACAAAAACCTGTGAAACTGTGTTCCAAAGTGGTTGTAGCATTTTACCTCACCACTAGTAGTGTATGAGAGTTTCAATTGCTCCAGGTTCTTAACACATAATAAGTTTTGTTTTTGTTTGTAGCTTTAGTTTTTCTAGTAGATATGTAGTGTTAACAAATTATGGTATTGTGGTCTTAATTTGCATTTCTCTTATGATTACTGTTAGGTCCCTGGAACTGAGAACATGACTTTTACAAAGCCCTTGCCCTTCAGTTTTGTTTTTCTAAGTTTCCTTCCTCTAAATTTCTATCTCCCTAAGTCTCTGTTCCCACAAGCAGGCTGAGCAAGCTGTCCCTAGAGTAACACTGTAACTGTTTCCGATGGTTAGGCCAAGGTTCTGTCTCCCTAAGTCTCTGTTCCCATGAGCAAGCTGTATTCAGAATGGAACAATTGTAACCATCTTTCTAGGCTTGGCCAGATGTTAATCTTAACCCTATAAAAGAAGACACCCAACTGCCTCTGGGCGCTGATGTCATTTTAGACTCAGCCCAGCAGGTCCACGTGCCACTTGCTAATAAAATCTTTTCTTCCTCTACCTGGCTAGCATCTCCTTCCTCGGCGACCTTATAACTACTGGTGTTATCTACATAGCATCATAAGATCTCCATAACTACTGTGATTGTTCAAACACTATNAAAGCCTTTCACTTCGATAAAATGTCTGCCACAATGCATCCAAGAATCTTTCACATTCAATGTCATTTTGATATTTGCTCGCTCATGTGTTAATTGCATAAAAGAAAACAAAACTAAACAAAAGATAATAATTTTATCTCCAAGGTGAATCAATGAGAATAAGCCTAAATTAGCCCATATAAATAAGATAGTAGAATGCATGGGAAAAAATCTACAGGAATTCAAAACGCTAATTTTAGCTGATAATTTTAATGCATTTCCCTATAGAACTATTTAATCAGGAATAATGAAAATTAAGAGCCACTGGACAGCACTTCATTTCCAAAGAGCATTAGGAAAGTTAATACACTGTTACATGCTCTACTAGGCTCTGGGTCACTGGTGAGTGGGATCAAATACGAATCCACTGTTCTGATTAGTTATGAATCATGAGTCTGCAATCCCAGGGGTTGTGCTTTGGGTATTCTTCAAAGACATTGCTGTACAAACTGGCTATCTATTAAAAGCTTTTCTCCAACATATATGACTCAGTTCAAAAGTGGAGAAACTCCATATTTTGTTAAGGAAAAATTAATAGGAATACCATCATTTGAGGAAATACCTTAATGTTTGAATATCTAAACAGATTTTTACAGTATAACAATTTACTATAAATTTGTCTAGGTGTTAAACCCCATCTCTGATGTTTCTAGTATAGTCTCTTTCTAAACTAAAACAAAAAAAATCCTTTAACTATTTTACCTTTCTCTACACATTTTCTGAGTCCTCTGCCTTGGACAACATTTTCTTCCAACTCCGGATCACATTCACTGCCAACTTTTCAATTTCACCTGCATACCCCCTTATAATTTCTTCTCCTTACATTCCCCAATCTCCTACTGGCAACCACATATTTACTGTCTTTCATTATGGATTAGTTTACATTTTCTAAAATTTTATGTAAATGGAATTATATGTAAGTACTTTTTTTTTCACTTTGAGTAATTACCTGTGATTGATCCATGTTGTGTACATCAGTAGTTCATTCTTTTTCATGCTTCATAGTCCTCCATGCAGTAAACATTCATACATATAGGCCAGGCATATAACACAATTTGTTTATCCATGCACTTATTTTGGTTGTTTGCAGGTGTAGGCTATTACAAAAGAAACTGCAACAGACATTCCTATCTATGTAGAAGTCATTTTAAGGACATATTCTTTCATTTTCCATGGAAAAATTTCTAGGAATGGAACCCCTGCATTGTATGATAGATGCATATTTAAATGAAAAAAAAAAAAAAACCAAAAACAAAAACCTGTGAAACTGTGTTCCAAAGTGGTTGTAGCATTTTACCTCACCACTAGTAGTGTATGAGAGTTTCAATTGCTCCAGGTTCTTAACACTTAATAAGTTTTGTTTTTGTTTGTAGCTTTAGTTTTTCTAGTAGATATGTAGTGTTAACAAATTATGGTATTGTGGTCTTAATTTGCATTTCTCTTATGATTACTGTTAGGTCCCTGGAACTGAGAACATGACTTTTAGAAAGCCCTTGTCCTTCAGTTTTGTTTTTCTAAGTTTCCTTCCTCTAAATTTCTATCTCCCTAAGTCTCTGTTCCCACAAGCAGGCTGAGCAAGCTGTCCCTAGAGTAACACTGGTGGGACCTGGGCACATCCCTACCAAGGATAACAGACAGAAAACACAAATGACTAAAAGAAGGTGGTTTACTTATGGAATTTTAACCATGCAATTCTAGACTCTTATGTATTGTTATGAGCTTTAGTTATGGATTGAATTGTGTCCCACAAGAAAGATATGGTGAAGCCCTAACCCCCAGAACCTCAGAATGTGACCTTATTTGGAACTAAGGTTGTCTCTCATGTAATTATTTAAAATAAGGTTATATCGAAATAGGGACTCAACTAAAGCAGGACTGGCATTTTTAATAAAAGAAGGTCATGTGAAGAAACTGAGACACAGAAAGAACACCATGTGAAGATGAAGGCAGAGAGTGAGGTGATGGGTCTACAAGCCAAGACTGCCAGCAAACCACCAGGAAGTAAAGAGAAGTGTGGAAAAGATTCTCCCTCATAGCCCTCAGAAGATATCAATCCTGCTAACACCTTGATCTTGAACATCTAGTATCCAGAACTGTGAAGTCACCCAGTTGGTAACGTTTTGTTACAGCAGCCAGCAGGAAACTATACATATGCATATGTAAGAAAAGTAGAAAAGTTTAGTCAGGATCTCTCACCTCGCATCTGTTTCAAATAGGCAAGATTCAGCATGTTTGCTAGAAACAAGTTATAAAAGTAGTGTAACTGCACATGTGTGCCCATTTACTGATTCAGCATGATTGTTGTAATTACATAATGCTTGGCTTGTGGCCACTATTGCGTACTAAGAGCATAAAGATAACTGCTCTGAACCGCTGGTAGGCAGAGCTCATGTCTGAGGATAAAGCATGTCTGTGAAGCTCACATCTAAAGAATAAAGTACGTCTACTTTGCATAAAGCTGTGAGAATCTTCTTTCAATTACCTGACTCACAGCCTGCACAGGAAGGGATAGAAGGATCTGAGATCCAGCGACAGCATACATACATACATATACATATATACACACATACATATTCTTCTAGACACAGGTTTATAGGAGATTTGTGATTTTTAAATGCTATCTCTCAATCTGTGACTTGTGTTTGTATTTTCTTTATAGTATCTGAGTAGAAATTCCTCATTTTGAAGTCCAATTTGTAATCTTTAATAGGTTTTGCTTTTTGTTTATCATGTAAGATTTCTTTTTGCCAACTCAAGACATTTAATAGTTTTCTGTTTACAATTTAGTTGTCTTTTCCTGCTTATTTTATATTTAATTCACTTTGCCTTTTCTTGATTATTGAGGCAAAAATTGAGGTCGATCTGAAAAATTTCTTTTCTAACCCATGCTCTGAATATTGCTTTAGCTGTATCTCACAAATTGTTGTTAAGTTTTCAGTATCATTTAGATAAAAATGTTTAAATTATCTTTTTAAAAAATCTGAACAAAAGGTTATTTAAAAGTATATTATTTGGTTTCTAAATATTTGCTTTAATTTTGCATTCTCCACTCTCCTTCTGCCTGATCAGTGTCAAAGGAGACCAGCTAAATCAGATTTAAATATAATCAACGATATCATAATACCAAAAATGTCAGGATTTCAAACAAAAATTGCTCATTTTACAAAATACAAAGGAAAAATCTCAACTTGAATGAGAAAAAAGACAGAGATGACAACACTGAGATTGCAGAGATGTTAAAATTACCTTTCAAGGATGTAAAAGCATCTATCATAAAACGGTTTTAATAAAAAATCATGAAAATGCTTGAAACAAATGAAAAATGGAAAGTCTCAGCAAAGAAACAAAATATGAAGTATTAAAATATTAAAACCAGAAAATGTAAGAAAGTTTAAGAAATCAATGGATTGGTTAACAGAAGAATGAAGTGTATTGAGGAAACAATCACTAAACTAAGGAACCTAAAATGGAAATTACCCAAACTAAACAACAGTAAGAAGATAGACTAAAAAATAAGAGCAGAGTCTCAGGGAGATGTTGGACTATATAGTAGTACCCACTTATCTGCAGGGATTATGTTCCAAGACACCCTGTGGATGCCTGCAACTGAGGGTGGTATCTAACCCGACTGCTATCAGTCAGAACACATTTCCATACATATCTTCCATCCACAAATTTAATGCCTTTTCTGTCTTAACTAAACACTTATCACACACTGTGGCTGTAACTTTTGCAGTTCAACATGCAAGAGTAAAAATAAAAGACAAATTTATTTTTCTTCCTTCACAATTTTACACATAGAAGATTGGTTCTTACCATAGATGTTAGCAACCTTATCATACAGTTTTTTTTATTATTAACCAAGAACTTTCACCGTTTTTACTTAAAGGAAGCACTTTACAGCTTCTGTTTGTCATATTCAAATTGCCTGCATCACACCTCTTGTGGTCTGAAGCCATTGTTAAGTACAATATTATTAACCAAGAACTTTCACCGTTTTTACTTAAAGGAAGCACTTTACAGCTTCTTTTTGTCATATTCAAATTGCCTGCATCACACCTCTTGTGGTCTGAAGCCATTGTTAAGTACAATCAGGGTTACTGGAACATAACTACTGCAGTATCACAACGTTCAATCTGACAACCAGGAAGACTACTGAGTAACTAATGGATGGGTGGTGTATACAATGTGGAGACACTGGACAAAGGGATAATTCATGTCCCAGGTGGAATGGAGCGGGATGACTTGAGATTTCATCACGCTACTCGGAATGGTGTGCAATTTAAAGCTTATGAATTGTTTATTCCTAAAATTTTCCATTTTATATTTTTGAACAGCAATTGACCACAGGTAACTGAAACTATGGAAAGTGAAACCTTGGATAAGGCGGGAATACTGTAACTACATATCAGAGATTTATGTCATTAGAGTCTTGGAAATGAGGATAAAAGAATGGGGCTGAGAATGTATCTGAATAAAATATGGCCAAAAGACATCTACAATATGGCAACAGACATAATCCTACAGACTCAAGAAACTAGGAAAACTCCAAATAGAATAATGTCAAAGAAAGCCACACCGAGACACATCACAGTGAAACTTCTGAAAACTAAAAACAAAGAAAAAAAAATCTTGGAAGCATTGAGAGCAAAACAGTACCTTATGTATGGGAAAAAAACAATTTGAATGACACCAGATTTCTCACAACAAACCATAGAAATTAGAAAAAGCTGGCATACAATTTTTCAAATACTGAAAGAAAAGTACTGTCAAGCTAGAATTCTATATCCAGGGAAATACCATTCAGGATGAAGGAGAAATCAAGATATTGTCAAAAAAGAAAAACTGAAAGAACTTGTTGTCAGTAGACCCAACCCTTTCCATTACTGTTTATTTCTCACTCAGAGAATCAATGTCTCACAATCTCCTTCTAGAGGATCATGTGCAAACGACCTTATTTTTTACTTCCCCCAAACTCTTGGCAACATAAAATATGTTGAACTTTGAAAGACTAGCTTTTCAAGAACACTTTGCCATTTTTATTATTGACAGAAATGGCTCCACATTCAATTTTGCTCTTAGCTATTTGGGCTACACGTAGGAATCTTAGAAGAAAAAAACAGTATTAATTAATTTATTTATTTAGGAAGAATTAAGGCTTCACTATAATATCCACACAGTAGTAGCTACCAAATAAATAAAACTAAAATAGAGAAAAAATTCAAAACTTAAGGAGATAGAGGAAAAGTTAAAAAAAAAAAAATATATATATATATATTAGATAGCCAGAGAATAATTTGAGGCAACTTAAAGGCTTTTCAGTTTTCCTCACCAAAAAAAGAAATAACAACACTGCAATATATTAATAAAATAAAGTAACAAATCGTGTTTGTTTTCTATGATGTATAAATTTTTATTAATTAGTTAAAATACAATAACTGGGATTAATAATATATAGACTACAAAAATATTCACTTAAGCATTTTCCATCTTCATAACAAATGCTACCTTTTGTTCCAAATACCAAGTTTGTTTCCCTATGCCTCTTCATTATGTAGTGTCTCAGTTTAATGAATTAAATCTGGAAAAGCATAATATAACTATCTTTTTAGAATTTTAAGATTTTTTATATATGCATATTTTTTTGTAATTCAAGCATAATTGATTACATAATTTGAAAGGTACAGATTTGAAGTATCAATACATGTGAATAATATGTGGTGATCAAGTCACGATAAACAGTATACTCATGTTTATAAAATGTAATCAATCTTTGTGACTATTAAGTAATTTCTTGCTAACTCCCTCCCCTTCCCCCTTTCCAACCTCTAATAACCACAGTTCTGTCCTCTTTTGTTCTGAAAGTTCAATATATTATTGTGATTGTTTTTTTTTTTTCTTTCCTTCCTTCCTTCCTTCTTT
>NW_007730605.1:109203-134512 GCF_000696425.1 Galeopterus variegatus
AAGGACATGCAGTATTTCTCTTTCTGTGCCTGGCTTATTTCACTTAACATAATTTTCTCTAGGTTCTTCCATGTTGCTACAAATGCAAATTTCATTTTTTTATGGCAGAATAATATTCATTGAGTATATATACCACATTTTCCTTAACCAGTCGTCTGTTTATGGACATGTAGGTTGGTTCCAACTCATGGCTACTGTAAATGGAGCCACAATAAACATGGGAGTGCCGGTACCCCTTCAACATGATGATTTCCGTTCCTTTGGATATACACCTAGCAGTGGGATTACTGGATCATATGTCAGTTCTTTTTGTAGTTGTTTGAGGAACCTCAAAACTGTTTTCCATAATGGCTGCAGAAATTTACAGTCCCACCAACAGTGTAGGAGGGCTTGCCTTTTTCCATATTCTCGTCAGCATTTGTTATTCTCTGTCTTCTTGATAATAGCCAGTCAGTCTATCTGGCATGAGATAATATCTCTGTGGTTTTGTTGCATTTCTCTGATGCTGAGTGAGGTTGAGCATTTTTTCATGTGTCTGTTGGCCATTTGTATACCTTCCTTTGAGAAATGTCTATTCAGCTCCTTTGCCCATTTTTAAATTGGGTTAGTTGTTTTCTTACTGTTGAGTTGTTTGAGATTTTTGCACATTCTGGATATTAATCACTTATCAGATTCATAGTCTGCAAATATTTTATCCCATCTGTAAGTTGTCTTTTCACTCTGTTTATTGATTTTTTTTTTTTTTCTGTGCCAAAACTTCGTTGTTTGATATAATCCCATTTGTTTATTTTTCTTCTGTTGCCTGTGCTTTTTTGGTGATATCAGATTCATAGTCTGCAAATATTTTATCCCATCTGTAAGTTGTCTTTTCACTCTGTTTATTGATTTTTTTTTTTCTGTGCCAAAGCTTCGTTGTTTGATATAATCCCATTTGTTTATTTTTCTTCTGTTGCCTGTGCTTTTTTGGTGTTTGCTGAGTCCTACATCCTGAAGTATCTCCTCTATGTTTTCTTTTAGGTGTTTTATAGTTTCAGGTCTTATATTTAAGTCTTTAATCCATTTTGAGTTAATTTTGGTATATGGCAAGAGGTATGGACCTAGTTTCATTCTTCGACATATGGATGTCCAGTTTTCCCAGCACCATTTGTCAAAGAGACAATCTTTTCTCCAGTATATCTTCTTGCTGCCTTTTTCAAAGATCAGTTGGCTGTAAGTATGTGGGTTGATAATTAATATGTCATAGAAAATATTATATGGTTAAGTAGTTTTAATTCTCTATATTTCCCAAATATAACATAATTTTTATAATTTGTGCTTCAAAGAAAATAGCTAAATTCTAGTTCCATTTAATTTATAGCAATTTAAAATGTTTATGTCTATTTAAAGAATGTTTTAGAAATCTTTTAATTCTAATAAATGAATTAGATGGGAGTCTGATTATGTTTGATTCTATCAGAAAGATGTGGTACTGAGTCTTGTAGAACCCTTTCAGTTTAAGGCAAAGAAAAAGCATCTGACCACAAAGAAAAGGTTCAGATAACATATTCTCAGTCTTTTTAATACATGTTCTCTCCTGTTAAATGCCTAATATTCCCGAAGGTAAATAGTAAAGCACTTTTTTCTCTATTTTCAGAAAGCAAACACTTTAGATCTCTGATCTGGAGAAATTGAGTGATGACTTTAACTTCAAATCAAATGCTATATAACACAGACATTTGAAAATACAGCTTCAATGTGATTTTATCAGGATATTAGGTTTCATTTTTTGTAACGTTTGGAGATTAATTGTGTTGTTTATAAAGGCCAATGAAATAAGCAAAGTTTATAGTGAAACCATTTGAAGAAGTTTTTCTCTTTGATAAACTGATTCTTTATCTTGATTAAGCTTCATTCTTTATTCTGATTCTTTATCTTGATTAAGCTTCATTCTTTATTCCACAGATACTAAAGTGGGTGGATCCCACAGACAAACTCAGATTTTTCAATAAATTCAGTTTAAACTAACCTGCTCCTCCAGGCATCTGATTTGGATTAAGTTTGATAAAATGCAAGGTAAATATTAAGCTTTCTGTATTCCAAGAGTTAAACTTTAATTACATAGACCTTGAGTGCAGAAGCAACTTAACATTGAAACTCTTCTTTGGATTGTAAATTCCTATATAAATGTCTTCAGATGATTCAACATTTTTTGTTCAGACAAATAAGAACCAAATAAAGTTATGGATATCTGAATATGTGAAAGAGAATAATATTTAAATCAAGTTTTTGAAGCATTTTGAACCTAAATTCTTTTAAAATTGTAATATACTATGAAAAAGTCTGTTTCATTTTTACTTATAAGTTATACTTAAATCTTAGTTCCCTCAATAAATTCTTCATAGTTTTGTGTCAATAAATAGTTATAAGTGGAGTAATTACTTTATATAGTTCAGTAAAACTAGCAGTGTCTGGAAGACTCTACATAAATATTTTTAAAACAATAGACCTACATTAAAGTGTCTAGAACCAGTAAATCTTGAGAGAGAAAAGGGGGAAGGCCTTCAACAAAGGATTCTGTGTAAGTTTAACATGACGCATTGCTTGGCAGAATATTTAAAACAAAATACCCTGGGAGAACAAAAAAATCTCCCTTTTGAAACTCCCAGTTGTTGTGTATACTCAGTAGCTTCCAGAGTGAGTAAAGTAAGCTGAGAAGCCAGTATCTACTGAGCCTTTAATTCCAGAGCGACATGACAGGGATCCTAAAATTTGTCATAGAAGAGTTTGGAAGAAAGTACACTCAGGTCAAGAGAAGAAAACCTATAACCTCAGCTGTTACCGTTAGTGGAAATTCTACTGTTAGTGCAAATTCAGAAGACTTAGAATTTGATAGCTAGAAAATATATGCTGATATCACACACTAACCCATAAATTTTAATGTGGTTGAATGCTGTTCTTTTAAATTTTAATGTATTAATATATTTCTAGACTACTGTGTGTGCACAGTAGATAGGATATTAGGAAGAGTACAAATTATAAGGCACATCAAACATTGTGTTTTAAGTTACACTCTGGGTCTTGGGAGCCTGCTGCAGATGATGCCAATGTTTGACCATAAATCAGATAAAGAGCAGCAGCACTGACTGTGCTTTATTCATTTTCTAGCTGTGATGTCTTGGTTATGTTACCAAACATCTTTGAACCTCAGTTTTCCACCTATAAGAAATAATATTATACTGTTTTCTATAGACGGTTGTTAAGAGTGAAGGATAATACTATATATATGAGAAAACCAGCAAGAAGTAGTCAAATGGAAGGTAACTTTTGGTAATATAATTGATTATGAATTAGTGATAATGTATTTTTAATAATTAAATACACCATCATCTAATTTACTTGGTATAGGTCTACCTCTTTTGTCATTCTTTTGCATAAAAACTAATTCATGTGTTTACCAACTAGTTCACTTCTTGCTCAGTTTTTATACTTTTGACCTATTTTCTCTCATGGTACAAATTCAAGGTGTTGCGTGATTTCCTACCATTTGCCTGTCTTTTGTTCTCGTAGTTGGGATTCAAATTTTGAAATGTGAGTGAACCCTGTTCAACGTTTTCTTTTCCACACATTGCACTGATACTTTGGGCAAAGTTTAATCTGAGTATTTGCTCCACATAGTGATTTCCTACCATTTGCCTGTCTTTTGTTCTCGTAGTTGGGATTCAAATTTTGAAATGTGAGTGAACACTGTTCAACGTTCTCTTTTCCACACATTGCACTGATACTTTGGGCAAAGTTTAATCTGAGTATTTGCTCCACATAAATCTCTTCTGAATTTTTAGATAAGCACTTTTAAAATTTTTTTAATGTATCTTTCCTCCATACTATCAGGCTGCCATGTGCTGCCTCATGCCAAGCCTTTATCTAAACTCAGCTTGTAACATGTTCTTTTCTTTTTTTTTTTTTTGTGGGTGGGAGGGGTGACAGCATTGTATCTCATGAATATTCTTAATAAGTGAAAAAAATAAATAAAATAAAAGCAGTGAGAAGGGCTCTCTCTGAAAGATGAGAAAAACTGAGCAAACCAAAAAATAAATAAATAAAACCAAACAAACATATTCTTTCATTTCAATACTTGTAAAGATTTCTGACTCCTAATTTGGAAATATTCTATGGGGAAATTTGTATGTCTAATCTTTGGCAAATTCTGATCTCCTCGTGAATTTGTTGCAAATTCAATAAAATCTGTGTATAGGTAATAATCCCAATTTTTAAAATTTTTGTTTTACAAATAATGTAGCAGAAACCCATTTGTAAGTCATTTGTTTTAGTATATTAAAGAGAGTGAATTTTTGAATCTAACAGAGGCAACCTGAGATTAGTAAACATATCAACAATTCTGCCCCTTTTCTGTGCTTTCAGCAAGCGTGAACTCTGTTTAATGGACGCACTTGACAGTAGCAATCCATTATAAGTGCTTTAAAAGCAGACATAAGTAAAACGATCTAAACCACATCCATTGTTAATAATTGATGTTTATTCATCATTGGAAATTATTGATTATAGGCTTAAAAGGAAGTTCTTTGTGTACTGATTTTGAGGCCTTTGCCTTGCTATATAGCCAACTGCGAGCAATATGAACCTAATGGAAGTGTGTCACAATTCTTAAAAAATTAAGTAGCCATTAAAGAAATGAGGTGCAATGTGAATCCATGGCCTTTTGTGGAATAGAAGAAACAGATTGTCCTTGAGGAGATATCATGAAAGAATTCCTTTTTGATATATATATTTTTTAAACAGTTGAATGTTGTTACTAATAATGCAGTAACAATTGAGAACTGTTTTACACTAGAGGTTTTAAACAGGTGCATCCTACATTTTATAACTGTAAATTAAAACTGAATTTTATCTATTGTTTGGAATATGAATCATGCTGTTTGAAATGTTTATTCTGTTGTTTTGCTCATGGCTCCAAACACTATTTTATTCTATGACATAACAGGGGCCTACAAATAAGCTAAGAGTGGGACATTAATGAAATGGTTTCCATGCTTGCTGTGTCCTCTCGATATGAGAAATAGTACAAACAATGGGAGAAATGAGTTATGAGGGAGGACAAACTAGGACAGACACTACTCTGTGATATATAAAACTCTAATTTGAGGCATAATTTAAACAAGTATACTTGCATTCTTATGTTGGATTTATAATTCATTAGCTTGTGATATCTGACTTGTCACAAAGCCTGTTGTTCCACATATGTAAAATGAGGGAAGGTAAAAAAAATTGTCAACTTTCTCACAAGAGGTTGCAAATAGTAAGTGACATGTACAGGTAAGCCTATCAAATAGTATGCAAATCGAAAGAAAAAAGGTGGAGTTTTATTACTACTGCGCTAGAACTAACATGGGATATGATGGGACATCACAAACATAGAAAAATTGGTTAAAAGCAATTATAAAAGTCGTTTTAATATGTGAGAATAGTCAGCAGTAGTTTTGAATGTCAAGCTGTTAAAGTCTTTGGAGGAATATGACATAGAATATTTAAGCCAAATTGTTTCATTGTGAGGAACTTAGCCTGTTGAAACATAGGCAAAAGACTAATAAAATACGTGTATCTTTCTATTATTCACCCCTACTATTTTCTATGAGTACATAAAATGTGTCATTTTTTAAAAGTGAAAAATGTAATGCCACATTCTGTGTTCATAACATCAGCAAGCACATATATATGCACATGTACATGCTAAAATATACATTTGTGTGTGGAAATATATTTGTAAGTACAGTGGCAGATATCTGAAATATCGCTTTCATGAGATGGTGGTGGGGTGAAAATAAATAGAGTTTACAATGAGATATATCTGTATTTACATTCTAACTCTGCTGCTTATTAACAGTTTAATTTTGTATGTTATCTATTACCATTAGTTCATTGAAGTCTAATTCTCTTGGAGGTAAGAATATTTAGCATGATGCCTGTCCTGTAATGATTGCTCAATAGTCCTAACAAGCTACCTGTAGTTTCTTAAGACTTCCTATATGTAGTTGTGGTAAACATTATTTAATGAACAAACTTTCTATTACAGTTTATAGTTTTAAGAACTATTTTCTCATTGATGTCTCACAATAACCCTCTTAGAATGTTTTTATATACAATAAAAGAAAACACAACTTTTACTGGCTTAAACTATGAATGGATTTTATTGGCTCAATGATTAAATGTCCAGAGACAGGGTGGGCTGTAGCCTGGTTTGATCAGGGGTTCAGGTTCATTTATATATGATTTTCTTAGCTCTATTCTTTTTGTCATTTTAGTTCAAGATTTTGTTCCTCAACATGGAAAAATGAGTGCTATTGTTCCAGGTTCTATGTCTGCATTTCACATCATCCAGAAAGAGCTTCCATGTCTCAAAAAAATATTGAACTTTACCCCTGAAGAGCAGAGAAATCCCATTGGGTTAGCCAGGAATTGAACTGTCTGAACAGATCTCTCTGATAGTGGATATGATAATGTTCCTATTGGTTTAGAATCCAGTGCAGGAGGTGGGAGTAGAATGAAATGGATCCAAATCATATGCCTGCTCCATAATGGAACAGATGCTGGGGTAACAATTGTAGTGTTCAAGTGAAACCCTGTGGGACATGTAGGAAAAAATCTGCCTACTTCCTTATCTGTGGTATTATGGTACTTAGGGGAACTTCTAGATTATTCGTACAGCTTTCTTATTAAAGTGTAGAGTGTTTGAATGACTTGACTTCTTCAAAGTAATATACATTTTTAGTAAGGCTTATTCCAGATTACATGCATTCGACTGCAAAAAGTTCCAGCTATAACAGTGATCCCTTACCTATTGATGCTGGGCCTCAGAATTAAAGAGAAGTACAGAGTTACTCTAAGATATTCAGTAGTCTATCTGAATATCAAACATGATTTACATGCTGAATAAATAAAATAATACCATTATCACATGTAAGTTATTGTCATTAAAATATGTCCTCATTCTTTAAAAGACTTGAAGTTATTGCATTGCTACATGCACCACTTCAGATGAAATATTTTCAAAAAGTTTATGGGAAGCTAATTCTGTGTTGTAATTCTTTTCTCATAGACATTTTTTTTATTAGTACAAGGAAATATGCATTCAATTTCAAACAGAAATTGTGATATAGTTGCATGCACTATAATTATCAGTTGCAATGACAAGTACAAACCAATATTTATGTGATCTACATGTTCATGAAGTTTAAATTGTATTAAACATATTTTATTACATTTACAACTGGAAATATTGGAAGCACTGTTATAATTTAGTGCCAGGAGGAAGAATATATATTATCAAATCTCTATTACTACCTAGTTGAGACTAAAACCTCAGTCCAAAATGTTTGAAAGAGTACTCTTACAATGTATTTTAACATAAATTTAATACTAAGAAAATCAATTAATGATTGCAGTTAGTACATGATAATTCATGCATGACTAGAACTGCCTTCTGTCAGTCTATCTTCCCTTTCTAATAATTTTTTTAAATTTCAAAATTAGTGGAAATAAAATACCACATTAGTTATCTATTGTTGCATATAAGTTACCCCAACACTTAGTGATTGAAAACACCAAAATTTATTATCCCATAGTTTCTGTGTGTTAGAAATCTTGGTATAACCCACTGAGTGCCCCTGTCATAAAGTCGAGCAAGTGACACCTGTTACCTTCTCCAGAAAAGGAATCCCACCACATGCAGGATAGCAACTAGCATTACAATGTCTGCCAGCAGGAGCAGCAGTCCCAGGACGTCTATCCATTCCGTATTCAGGATCACCAAGAAGGATAAGACTCACGCAGACACTGTACGAAACAATGATTTACTCACATAGAGAAAAGGCAGGGCAAGATCAGATTCAATAGTGGGCATCAGTCCCCCACAGCCAGGCGACTGTGTCCCAAAGCCAATGCAGGGCAATGGTCTGCCCATACCCCTCTTGTTTTACAGATGAAAGACCCGGACCTGTACCCTATGAGATCTGAAATACAAAAAGCTTGGGCTGTGCCTGACGGTGACATGGCCATGCTCAAGCAGAACTAAGGAGCACACATTGAGGCTGGAACAGAGGAAGATATTCCCACACAAGGCAACGAGTCCAGCACAGGCTGTGAGGGCTCTTCATCTCTTGGTGAGGAAGTGTTTCTGGCCTGAGGCCCCTTGTTATGTGGTTGAGCAGGGGGGAAAAGACTGCAGGCAGCAGGCTGCCTTTCCTAACATGTCATAAAGTTATATTCAAGCTGTCTGTTGCAGCTGCAGTCTCCTTTGAAGCCTCAACAGGGGGAGCAGCCACTTCCAAGCTCACTCACATGGTACCCTGCATGCCTCCGTCCCTCTTCACATTAGCCTCTCCACAGGGCTGTGTCAAAACATGGTACCAGGCTTCTCCACAGTGAGTGGTCTGACAGAGAGTGAATGAGTGAGAATACCCAAGAGAGAATCCATATTCTTTTTATAACTACTTGGAAATCCCATCCCATCACTTTTGCTGTATTCTGTAGGTTAGAAATGAGTCAATCGTTCAAGCCCATAAACTAAGGAGGGAATCACACAAGGGCATGCTGTAGTGGATTGAATTATGTCCCCCCCAAAAGCTCACTGAGGCTTAAATTGTCTCCAAGTTTTATGTATTAGAAACTTAGCCCCCACTGTGACAGTTAAGAGGGTGGGAAATCCTATAATGGTAATTGAAAGGTGGAACCTTGAAGAGGTGAATGGATTGTAGGACTGCGCAGTAGTTAATTGATTAGAAATGGTGGTTGGGGCATGGTTCTGAGGGCTTTAAAAGAAGAGGAGAGTCTGTCTCTCTCTGCTCTCTCTTGCTTCCTCTCGTCATGTGATCTACTTGTACCAGCCAGCTGCTTGCTGCTTTTCTCCGCGACTAGAAGCAGGCTGAGGACCGCACCAGACACAACTGTCCCAGAATTGTTAGCCAAATAAACTTCTGCTCTTTATAAATTACCCAGGCTCAGGTATTCTGTTATAGCAACACAAAATGGACTAATACACATGCATACCAGGTGGTGGAAATCTTTGGAAACCTTAGAGGCTGCTTAGCACTATTTGCCCTCTGGCCTCCAATAATTCACAGCCCTTTCATGTGCAAACTGCACTCATACTTCCTCATGAGCCCCAAAAGTCTCATCCAATTATGGCAGTACTAGCTGAAAATCCTGAATCTCATCATGTAAATCAGGTCCAGGTACGGATGAGGCTCCTCCTGCAAAGTTCTTTAAGTGCAGTTTCTTATGTACCATTTCTTTTTATCCGAAGACCTGAACAATTAAATAGATACGTTTTGTGTATTCTTCACACCCAGTGTCTGTACTGGATTTGAAATATGGGCAGTCCTGTTCAAAAACAGAGAAAATGAATGGCACAGCACATCGGTTCACAGCAATTCTGAAATCTAGCCAGGCAAAATTTCTTGATTAGGTCTCAATGCCTGGAAAATATTCTCTGGTTTTGGCTCCACACTCTGGGCTCTTGGTTCCTGCCTCTGAGTCTTCTTTATTTTTTTCATTAAAAGTATCAAATATTTGCAGCTGGGCAGCTTTCTCATTCTGCTTTCTCCAGTAGAATTCTGAGGTTCCAAAGATTGCTTCACATTCTGTACCTTCTCCATCACCCTCAATCCAAACTGGCAGTGTCTGTCCACTTCTGACTTTGAGTCTCCTGTGAATCTTCCTTGGATTTATTGTAGTAGACAAAAGCTGTACTTGTTTTCAAAAATCTCTTTGTCTGATAGAAACATGCTTAAGTTTCCTAAATGTTTTATATTGTGATTGAGAGGATCCCTGTGAATCTTCCTTGGATTTATTGTAGTAGACAAAAGCTGTACTTGTTTTCAAAAATCTTTGTCTGATAGAAACATGCTTAAGTTTCCTAAATGTTTTATATTGTGATTGAGAGGATCTGTGAGGAATACACTAACCTCTTTTATGTACTTGGATATTACTTTGAGGTACCACATTAAGAGAGAGACAGAGAGACACCTAAGTTGAAATCCATAGTCTTTCACTAGTATAATCTTGGAAGTGACATCCCATTACTCTACTACATTCTATTTATTAGAAGTGAGTCTCTAAGTCCTTCTGTACTCAAAGTGGGGGTACACAAGGGTGTGAATACAAGTAGACTGAGATCATAGTGGGCTATCTTAAAGGCTGCCTAACTCGAATAATACATACAGATTTTAATTAAAGTTAAGACCAGTTGCAAAGATAGAGTGCAAACCTATTTAAGTGTACTTACTTACATTTGGATGAACACACTGATGATGAGTTATAAAAGTTTAAATACATAATAATATGATGTAGTAAAAATAACTAAATAATAGAAGAATTTCGTCATCATTTTGTTAACGGTCTTACCTCCAAATGTATTTTCAACTTATTTTAAAATGCTGTTACTCTTTGGGTGTACAGTCTAGTCTCTCTGTTAAAAGTAAAATATAAATTTGTTAGCTTAAATATTTAAAGAATAATTTTTGGTTAGCTCCTTACCGAACAATGATTATACAATTTATTATCCAAACTGGGCATCTCTGAGCATTCAATAATTAATAATTATCAATAATACTGGTTTATATATATTAATATTGTGATTTATCAGTATGTAACAAAATAATTATGATGAAACAATGAGACTAAACTAGGACTAAGGCCGTCCCATGCAAACTAGGACATAATTATGGTTACCTTACATGTACATAATACTACTTGATTATATATCTCTTTCCCATATTGCCATAGACACAATAAAATCTAAATTTTTTTCTTTCGAAAATTTATTTTCTACTCATACTACTTATAAAGCTACATTGTAAAATAAATAAACAGGAATTTAAAATAATTTTTAAATTAAAGTAGATAGACCAGAATTAGTTCATAATCCAGCCAAGGTTTAACTCAACATTGAACACAAATCTCACTTTATTTTATTTTATTTTATTTTATTATTTTTTTTTTCCTTTTTGTCTTTTTCCATGTCCGGCAACGGATCGCAACCCTTAGTGTCGCCCCTGTACCGGACCGGGACCGGCAACGGGATCGCAACCCTCGGTGTTGCTCTCGCGCCTCGCTCAATTATTTTTTTTTTCCTTTTTGTCTTTTTCCATGTCCGGCAATGGATCGCAACCCTTAGTGTCGCCCGTGTACCGGACCGGGACCGGCAACGGGATCGCAACCCTCGGTGTTGCTCTCGCGCCTCGCTCAGCCAGTGAGCGGGAACCAGTCTGTACGTGGGATCCGAACCCTCAGCGGGAGCGCCGCCGCGCTTCCCAAGCGGCGCACTATAGCAGTGCGCCACTGGGCCGGCCCTGTCTCACTTTATTTTAGAAAAAATAACGATTTAATTGATAATGCATTTTTAAAAGTGGTACAATACTTTCAACTTTTTCCCCCCTATAGAACACGTTATGCTTTTAAAGATTGAAGGCTTTGCTCTCTTTCCCACTTTAAGGAGAGAGTAAGCTTGCATCTTCAACTACTTGTTAATCCAGTGTACCTTTGTAGAACTTTAGAGATGGAATACAGTTTCACAAAGGATGGAATTACTATAATTAAAATAGGTCCAAACATGAAAATGATTGTTAAATTTCATTATGGCAGAGAGCCAAATGACAGGATGCAGCTTCAGTCTTCTCTCCTCCTCTATAATTCCGCTTTCAGTTTATGCAACTCAGTGAAATAGACAATGCTTTAGTACTTATTATGTGAATTGTAAGGCACATATAAATTACTAAAACTTCCCAAATTAAGAAATTTAAAAAGACTCAAAACCATGAAATTACTAAAGGAAACATAGGGGAAACACTCTAGGAAGCAGGACTGGGCAAAGGCTTTATGAATAAGACCCCAAAAGCAAAAACTACAAAAAGAAAAATAGACAAATGGGATTATATCAAACCATGAAGCTTCTGCACAGCAAAGGAAATAATCAACAGAGTCGAAAGACAACCTACAGAACGGGAGAAAATATTTGCAAACTATACATCTGACAAGGGTTTAACATCTAGAATACACAAAGAACTCAAACAACTACACTTTAAAGAAAACATGCAATCCAATTAAAAAGTGAGCAAAAGAGTGAATAAACATTTTCCAAAGGAAGACATACAAATGGCCAACAGGTACATGAAAAATGCTCAGCATCACCAGTCATCAGAGAAATGCAAATCAAAACCATATTGATATATCATCTCACCCCGGTTAGACTGGCCAGTATTAAAATGACTGTGAATAACAAATGCTGTTGAGGATGTGGGGAAAAGGGAACTCTTCTACACTCTTGGTAGGACTGTAAATTAGTACAGCCACGATGAAAAACAGTATGGAGATTCCTCAAACAACTACAGATAGATCTACCATATGATCCAGCAATCCCGTTCCTGAGTATATATACCCAAAGGAATGTAAATCATCTTGTTGAAGGGATACCTGCACTCCCATGTTCATCGCAGCTCTATTTACGATAGCCAAAATATGGAACCAATCTAAATGTCCTTCCACTGATGACTGGATAAGGAAAATGTGGTATATATACACAATGGAATACTACTCAGCCATAAAAAAGAATTAAATTCTGCCATTTGTAGCAACATGGATGAGTCTGGAGAAAATTACGTTAAGTGAAATAAGCCAGACAAGGAAAGAGAAATATCGCATGTTCCCATTCAAAACTAGGTGCTAAGAAAGAAGGAAAGAGAGAAAGTGAGAAAGAAAGAAAAGTCCACAATAATTTGTTGAACTTTCAGAAGGAGAGAACAAACTAAGGTTACCAGAAAAGGAGGGGAGGGAGGGAGGGGGAGTCAGGGAGGGATAAGTCGGGTCAAGCGCATAAAGAAAAGTCACGATTTGTAATAATGAATGTGCTAATAATAAGAAAAAAATGAATTTTTTATTTCTCTCGTATATATGTATATTAGGTAAGGTTCTTTTGTTTGAAAGCCTAAGTCTAACAAGTAGAGAGAGAAATATTAATAGAGACTTACCAAATGATTTCACATATTCTCTAGTAGGAAAATAGGTGCAGCTAGAGCTCATACACATCTAGTCTGGACTGAAACTTTACTAGCGTTCTTTCTCCATCTTTTTGATTTGCTTATATCTATGTATCACCTTAATCCTTTCTTCATGCATGTAGGATTACCTACATGTACTACAACATATACTTGCTGAGAGTTCCTAATTTTTACTCTTGTATTAGCTGGTTATCACTGTGTAATGAATCATCCCAACAGTTAATGGCATAAAATAACAATGACTTATTTCAGGGATTGGGTAACTTTTTTTGGAAGGACTATATAGTAAATATTTTAAGTTTTGTGGTCCGTAAAGTCTTTGTGGCAACTACTCAACACTACCACTAGGCTCAGTTGAACAGTTCTATTTCTTTTACTCTCAGCTGGTCATCCTAATGCATTTTTAGTGGGCTGCATGTTAACTAGGAGAGTTCTGAACTACTGTTGGTTCGGTTGGTTGGCTGCTGCCTGAGACGTCTTGTCTGTCTTCCACATACTCTCTCATTATTCAGCAGGCTACTCAGGTTTGTTTTCATGGAGACAGGGATCCAAGACAGGGAGTAGAAATGTGAGGGCCGAACCCGTGGCTCACTCGGGAGAGTGCGGCGCTGGGAGCACCGAGACCACAGGTTCGGATCCTATATAGGGATGGCCGGTGCGCTCACTGGCTGAGCACAGTGCGGACAACACCAAGCCAAGGGTTACGATCCCCTTACTGGTAACAAAAAAAAAAAAAGAGGAAAAAAAGGAAAGAAATGTAAAAGACCTCTTTAATTTTAGGCTCAGAACTGGCACACCATCTATTCCTCCACCCTGTATTAGCTAAATTAAGTCAGAAAGCCAGGTCAGATTCAAAGGGAATTGAAATATCTTCCTTTTCTTATTGGAAAGACACTTTGCAAAGGGTGAGGATAGAAAAGGAATGATGTTTTCTGGCCATTATTGTAATCCATGTATTATATCTCCTATGGCTCTCGTCACCACTAGAGTAGGGATAATATTTTTCTCATTGCTCTTGCTTGAAAATATCTAGGTGTGAAGAAGCTTTTTAGTCTGATATAATCCCATCTGTTTATTTTTCCTTTAGTTGCCTGTGCTTTTGGATTCCTATTCATGAAGTCTGTACCCACTCCTACTTCCTGGAGTGTTTTCCCTATGTTTTCTTTAAGGAGTTTTATTGTTTCAGAATGTATATTTAATTCTTTAATCCATACTGAGTTGATTATGGTGTATGGTGAGAGGTACGGGTCTAGTTTCATTCTCCTACATATGAGTATCCAGTTTTCCCAGTACTATTTGTTGAAAAGGCAGTCTCTTCCCCAGTATCTAGACTTGCTGCCTTTGACAAAGATCAGATGTCTGTAGGCATATGGAATGGACAACCAACAGAGTGGGGGAAAATATTTGCAAAATATACATCTGGCAAAGGATTAATATCCAGAATATAGAAGGAACTCAAACAACTTTACAGGAAAAAACCAAATAACCCAATTAAAAAATGGGCAAAGGAGCTGAATAGGCATTTCTCAAAGGAAAATGTATGAATGGCCAGCAGACACATGAAAAAATGCTCAACTTCACTCAGCATCCAGGAACTGCAAATCAAGACCATTTTTAGACACCATCTCACTCCCGTTAATATGGCTAATATCCAAAAGACTGAGAATGATAAGTGCTGGACAGGTTGTGGAGAAAAAGGAACTCTTATACACTGTTGGTGGGGCTGCAAAGTGGTGCAGCCTTTATGGAAAATGGTATGGAGGTTCCTTAAACAATTGCAGATAGATCTACCATATGACCCAGCTATTCCACTGTTGGGAATATACCCAGAGGAATGGAAATCATCACGCCAAAGGGATACCCATACTCCAATGTTTATTGTAGCTCTATTAACAATAGCCAAGAGTTGGAACCAGCCCAAATGTCCATCATCAGATGAGTGGGTAAGGAAACTATGGTATATCTACACAATGGAATACTACTCTGCTATAAAAAAGCACAAAATACTACCATTCACAACAACATGAATGGACTTAGAGAAAATTTTATTAAGTGAAACAAGTCAGGCACAGAAAGAGAAATACCACATATTCTTGCTTATTTGTGGGAACTAAAAATAAGTAAATAAATAAATAAACACACAAACAAATAAAGGGTTGGAGGGAAGAAGGCACAACAGTCACAAAAATTTATTGAACTTTATAAGTCAAGTGAACAGATATGATGTGGGGTGGAAGGGGTGAAGAAGAATGGGTAAAGGGGCATGAAAGTCAACTACAATGTATATTGAGAAGTAAAATAAAATTTTAATTAAAGAGAAAAATCCAAAAGAAGTTAAAAAAAAAAAAAAGAAAAGAAAAGAGAATATCTTGGGAATTGCATGATTAATGGAAATTAGGTCACATGCCTGTTCTAGAACCAATCAACTAAACCCAATATGTGATGCACAGATTGTTTGAAGGCTGATCATCTAACCCCTTGGTGTTGGATATATACTATCCATACCTAATTATAAATTACTTCATGTCTTTCTTTGTCTGTGTCAATAGTCAGCTTGAAAATATAACAACCAAACTTTTAATATTTATCTTTCAGAACCTATTTTTTTAAATATTCATTCTCTCTGTTATTCTTAATATCCTTGATTCCTGAAGCTCCATCCTCATTTCTTGTCTTTGTTCTTTTCTAATAATTCCATCTCTATACTCAAATCTTTATTTTTGGTATTTTTTTAGAGTGTCTTTGTCAATCCACTATTTGTCTTAGTCAGCCCACTGTTGACATTTTTGTTTTTTATACTAAATATGCACTCACATGGGAAGTACCTATCCAATCTTCTAATTTCAACTACCATCTGTATGTTATTTGCAACCAACCTCCAAATTTATACAGCAGGTACCTGGTAAGTTTATGCTGAATGTAGGAAGAAATAATCAAATAAAATAATGTGTATTAAAGTAGTCTGTAAATCCCAAGGCTCTAAAAATGGTGGTTGTTGTTATGCATAATTGCACAACCAGCAGTGTAGCTCATGTGCATCTGAAAGTTCTTAATCAAAGGACTCTATTCTTACCCTGTCCCCAAACCCTTCCAATCCCAGGCCTTTCTTTCTACTCTAAACTATACAATCTCTTTATATTTCTTTATAATCTGAAATATTTATCTTTATGATTAAAGTAATTGAATACATTGTTATTAAGGACATTATTTCTTCTTTTCTTTTGTGCTTTATCTAAGTACTAACAATAGTTTTATTTTTATTTTGAAATAAAACTAGAGATCAAACAGTCTTGACAGTTTTGCCATTAGAAAGGTAGCTATTACAATCCTGTATTAAATTAATTGAAAAAGTTTATGCTTTTAGAATTTCTTGTACACTATATGTTTAAGATGCAGTCTAGGAAAACAAAACAGTCTTGCCCAACTCTTCCCCTCTGAAGGTAAGAAAGCAGGAGGAAATTAACCATTGCATGTTCTCACAGCATCTTTATCCATCCTGCTTCTGTTTATAAACTTTAGACAATACCTGCCTGGGAATTTGCTTGTTGTTTGTTTGCTTTGGAATTCTTCCTTTTTATTATGTGCATGAAAATAATTTTCAATGGTGTTGACTGATTGACTTTAGGAAACTCAGCCAAGTTCATAATCATCATTTGCTATTTCTAAGAGCAAGCAGATTTAAAATGTGCTGCCTCTGTTTGCCAAATGTAGAAGTATCAAAATGTTCCTAGTGAATAGCATCAGTTATTACACTTTAGGAGCACACTTTAGGAGCATTATTTCCACCTGGATCATTTCTAATTCACGTTTAGAACTTTGACTAATTTTAAATGGGCCATGATGCCATTTTTATATATTGATGAGAACTCTTTCAGGGCAAGCCAAATAACACCTGAAAATAATTTTTAATCTCTCATCATTGGAAATATGCCACATAGAAACTATTTACTGGCAAGATTGCCAGATGAAAGCATTTAATCATTCTGCTAGTAGTAAGGAGATTAAATTTCTGTGCTAATAACTTGTGATACTCTATTTGAAGTACGTGCAAAATGTTCCTATAATCTCTGGTATATTGTAAAAAAGAGTGGCACTATCAGAAATGAGCATCTTAGAGCAGAGAACAGAAAAGGTCAGGTAACAGTTACTCTTTACTTCAACTTTTCATTAAAACCAAATATTTGCTACTGATATTAAGTTTGAAAGCAGAATCCCACAGATTACACTCCTGACACTGTGAAAAGATAATAAGAGTAAAAAATCAAAAATTACCAATATTTTACAACATAACTGTGCAATGGGATTTTAGTTTGAATTAGGGGCCTGGGGACTAATGGTGGTTAATAGTTAAAAATTTTTTAAAAAGCTCCCTTCTTTTGTTATTCCCTTAATCAAAATTAATATGCCTAAACTGTAGAAACATTTCACTCCATGCTGTACATAGGCAGAGTGTAAACAAATTCTTTCTTGGCAAGAAAAAGTATTTAGTAAAAATAATCTACTCCATTTTCAAAAAGTTATAGTTTTGAGATATCACCTATAAATCAAAGAATATAGCTAGGATTTGATGCCATGGTTTTGCTAAAAATAAAACATATTGAGCATCATTTTTAGGTATCTGTATAGCAACATCCCACTCCTCAGAACCAATTTTCTGTATTAGTTTGTTTTGTGTTGTTATGACAGAAATACCTGAGACTGGGTAATTTATAAGGAAAAGAGATTTATTTGGCTTATGATTCTGGGACAGCTGCATCTGGCACGGGCCTCAGGCTGCTTCTACTCATGTTGGAAAGTGGCAGGCAGCCGGCGGATACAAGCAGATCACATGGTGAGAGGAAGCAAGAGAACAAGAGAGAGAGGAGATGCCAGGGCCCTATTAACAACCAGCTCTCATGGGAAATAATAGAGCGAGAACTCACTCAGGACCCCCACACCCCAGAGAGAGCATTAATCCATTTATGAGGGATCCACCCCCATGACTCAAACAGCTTCCAGCACTGCCACACTGGGGATCAGATTTCCACATGAGTTTTGGTGGGGATAATACATCCAAACTCTATCAAGCATCATATAATAAAATTAAACTATCAATTCTCAAGTCATAAACCATTTGCCCTGGAGGTATACAATGTGATTTAGTAGTAAATTTTAGCAGAGTGGGTGGTACAGGGGTATCAATATACCTATCAGAATCAATGTCATTGTATTTTTACCATGTTCCAAGCCCTTTTTATGGTTGACATATTAAATATATTAGCTAGTTTAAGTCTTACATCAAGTTGACATGTTTTTATGTCATTTTATATAGAAGGAAATATGGACTTGTATAGAATTAGTAACTTTGTTATTACTATACAGCTGGAAATGTACATGTAGATACCCTAACTACATTGTCTTGAGCCACTGCGCTATATGGTTTCTTCCTTTCTAGAAAATGGTATCTGCCATTCAGGACAAATGACTTTTAGAATAATAAGGTTCTGATAATAGCTCTAAAAATAGGGAAAGAAGACTAGAATTACCCGAGTAAGCTTCCTCTAACACCAGGTTGAGGCGTTTGCTTCAGAATACATGACTATGCCAAAAGAATTTTAGTAAATTTTAATAAGGAAAACTCCCAAACTGTATGTGTAACTGAATATTTGACATTGACATTTCCACCCAGATATTAAATAGCCATCTCAAACTAAACCTGTCCAAAATAAATATCTTGATTTATTTAATATCTACACCAATATTTTTCCTCACCTATGCTTTCTCTTAGTAAGTGATTACATTATTCATGTATGTCTTCCAAATACAAGTAGGGTTGGAAAAAGTAATCTCTGACTAGGAAGGTTCATCTCAACCAGACTACACTAAAGAAGAAAGCAAAAATCTTCTGTGGACGGCAAGCTATCTCTGGGAATCTCTGCTCTGGCCACTGAAAATCAATGTGCAGATATTTTCCAGCCTAGATCACAGTCACACTCTTCCCCACACAGACACCCCACAGCCCTATCTAGTTATTCAGCTCAGATGATCAAGAAATATGAATTATGTACACTTCTCTCCAGGCTTAAATGCATCTGCATGTGATCTGGTACCCCATAAATGAAAAGTCAGTTTATCTCTCCTTACATTTTCTTACTACAAAAATATCTACTAGTGCCCATTCATGGAACAGGGAAATCATAATTTTAGTCAATAATTTATTTGGCAACATAACTCCCTCAAAAAGTTAATAGGCTCCTGATCTATTTATTTCCAGTCAGTCCGATCAGCCAATAACCACACCAAAAATCCTTTTGAGGAGATACTAGAACTGTTTTATTTCTATATTTCTTAACTTCTTTTGTTACTTCTCTCAATATAATGGATGGCTTGAGGCTTCCTAATGAACAAGATAGAATGAGGAAGGCCACGTTTCTTAATCTGATCTTTGACACAGGTACAGGTCTTAGTGGGCCTATGGCATCCAACACCTTTTTCAATCACATCTGTTACTTTTTTGAGGTCTAAAAGCAGTTTACCTTTCAAATATTTGAGGACCCAAATTTCTAGATTTTTCATAGTAACTTTCATTATTTACATGAAAATTTGGTCAGTCATACCTGTGCTCATCTGTTTCGACTAATACTTGATGACTTGGCCAATTATAGCAAATATGTGCTTCAACATTTTGTTTCTCAGTTTCTTCCCATTCAGTTTTAGTCTTAGAAGGCACTTGATCACCCTTTAATTTCTTACACTCTGAATTTGGATTCGGTCTCCAAATTTCCAGCTCTGCCTAATGAACAACTAGGCCTAGTAACAGAGTTTTCTCTCTGCTTAGTGAACAACTTCTAAGCTGATGTCACATTTTTCTAGGGTTTTTAATGATTATTTCTGTTATAGCAGCATCTACATTAGTTACCAATATTTGTATTATTTAGAATAAAATTAGCAGCTGTAGCAAAAAAAAGTCTACATTTTAGTAAGCTTCCCTCACATGTGATCTCCCTGCATGAATAGAAGCAGCTGGAGGCTCACACCACATGCAGCTGCCCCAGCGTCATGAGCCAAATAAACCTCTTTTCTTTATAAATTACCCAGTCTCAGGTATTCTGTTATAGCAACAGAAAAACAGACTAAGAGTATATTATATGTAATGTATATTTCTTAACATATAAATATAATAGGTAGAATGCATAGTATACATCATACACTATACCATATGTCATATAACATAAAATATAATACTATACTATGTATGTTGTCATATATAAATATATAAACATACTTTAGCCTATAGGTTTTACTTTTAATATTATATTGCAATCATTTGCCCAACTAGTTGAATATAAGACACACTATTTATAATATCTGAATAATTTTGCATTAAACAATATACCATCATTTATTCAAACAATTCACCATTTATTTAATTCATTATTTTGATGATATAGTCATTTTATTGTTTTGATGATATAAATGGTTAACATTTTTAAGTTTTATCTCTAAAATTTGCATATTTATATTTACTCTCAAAATTAATGTCTGCCTTTTGTGTAGTCATATATCTTTCTTATATTCCTTTGACATTTTGTTTACCTCTCTTTTTTGAGGAAAATGTGGATTACATTAAAAACTTAAAACAAGATGTAATCTCTTGTTAAATTAAAATAATGTTGCTGGAGATACACTGAGCAGATACACATAAGAAATATCAGATGTACTTCTGATATTTTAAATTTTGAGGAAAGTGTTGTAATCACACAGAGGAAGAAAGGCAATCAACACGCATAGTTATCAATATGAATGAGAGAAGCAAGATAGAGGAAGGGAGGGTGCTAGGCTCTTTTAAACAACCAGCACTATGGGGAACTAACTAATCGAGTGAGAACTCACTCAGCCATGAGAGAGGGCAATAATCTATTTATGAGGGATCCACCTCCATGATACAAACATCTTCTGCTGGGCCCCACCTTCCAACACTGCCACATTGGGAGCCTAATTTCAACATGAGTGTGGGAGAGCCAATCACATCCAAACTAAATCCATACCATATAAACAAACTTTTATAATAAAACTTAAAAGCACAGAAAAAAAAACATTGTGTATATGCGTGTATGCATGTGTGTATGCATGTGTGTGTGTGTGTGTGTGTGTGTGTGTGTGTGATATGTGAGGACGATGGGATGATTATTTACTTCATTTTGTATCTTTTTAACTTTTGTATTATTTTACAATGAGAGTTGTTAAAACAAGACCAGCAAAAATTATCCACATATAATTCAATGACACACATATAATTATTTTTCTACTCTTTGTCAGGCACTTCCTTGGTGCTCAAACTTGAAGATAAATATGAAAATAAAAAAAGGAAATGAAATACGACGGATTGAGCATTTAGGAAGTAATAGGTGTTCTAGGCATATAAATTTAAACAAATAAGAGTAAGGAATTGCGTGAGGGAAGCATATATATTATGCCAAGCACCCTCTTAAGCAGTTTGTCTATTCCTTTTAAACATGTATTTGCCACCACCATGTCAAATTGATTTTATTATCCTAATTTTACAAATGAGGAAACTATAGGTTAACATACTTGTCAAAGTTGGCTAGATAGAGGCTGACTAGGATTTTTAATCTAGTTCTGTCTGTTTTCAAAAATTATGTCCTGACCTTGAACATCTCAAACTATATTTAAGTAAATAGACATAAATAAATAAAAATGCTTTGTGATTAAGACTAGAACAAAATAGCAGGCAAAGTTCTATGGCAATACAGATTAAGGAAAAGTAAATTCTAGAATAAATGGATCAAAGATTGGGAAAAAATGCCTTGCATTTTTTTAATGATCCCCTGCATTTTTCGTAATGATTTCCCATTAATTGCTCTGGGTCTTTAAAGGCAGGAAGAGTAAAATTTACCAAGCAGATAAGAAAAAGAAGTAAGATCTCCAGGCAGAATCAAAGGCATCAATAAAGACACATGAATGCAGAAATGGCTTTTTTCATAGATAAGTGCTTTGGGTGAAAACTTTGGTTTCTAACATTAGCCCCACCCTTCCATGATGTGACTTCTACTTTATTTCTTTCTAGTTGATATCTCCATCACATTTCACCTTGCTTGCATTGTATCTATATAATATCTTTACTTTTCATTATAATGCATTTTCTATATTTCTCAAGGCAGTCAAATATATGTTAAGCTGTATTGTAAGAATCTCAGCAATTGAGAATGTGTGAGTCAATCCGTATTTGGCCAAATGAGACATGGTCAAGAATAGAGAACACTTTAGGATATGTAAAAACACTATAATAATACAAACTGGTTTTATTGGTTATCTCTCCAATATTCAAAATAATTAAAACAGAGGAGAGAAAGTGTCTAATATTGATTACATTCTTATAAATTTTGTTAAAAATCTGCCTATCGCAAGCAAATATTCAAATATATTTTATTTTTTGATTGATTTCCCATTATTGAAATTTTATTGCTTTAATCTAAGGCTTCTTATTTCAAGGCTTCCCAAATTTTCTTTAGTTTTCTTTAATACAATTTTATTTTTTAAAATACATTAAGTATTGGGATTCAAATCAAATCAAAACATTGCAACACAGTACTGTTTTATTTGCATACTCTGCATCCTTCTTTCTCAGATATTTGTAAAGTTCATGTTTACCTTCACATACATTCCACATTGTTAAGCATCACTGGTGTTTACTAACATAACATGCATTGTTTCCTTCAGTGTATGGCAAACTCCAGTCATTTATGTTCCACCTTCCAGGTTGTTGTCATAAGAAAATATATTCTCTGTAACCTAATTGACGTCAATACTTATAATATTTAGCCTCTTCAAAAATAGTTTAATGAAGTAACAAATTTGTGTTCTAGTTAACATTTTTCAATTCATGTAAAATAAATACATACTAAATACATATATACATATAAGTAAAAACATAACTGTTAAAATAAAAAGTCACTAATATACCACCTTAAATACTCTCATACAGCAAAGTACTAAATGCCTCGAGGCTAGTTCAAAAAGAAAATAAAAGTTGGGAATCACTAAAAAATGAATTCCAAACCAGTTTCCAAGATTTTATTATTTTATAATCATGATTCTGCATCCTATTTGGGCTTTTACTTTCTCTTAGTGCCACACTGAGACCTATCTCAGAGATCTTTCAATGTGTATTATAATAATCAGACTAACTCTTGTAGTGTCAAATAATCTGAGAAGTAATAGAGAGTAAAAGATCCTCCATCTCTTCATGGGATAAAAATTTTGCTTTAGTGTATGTCAATATCTGTATATATGTATGAATTATATTATAATTATTTTATTTTATTTAATCTAAAAGAACAGTATTTTGCAGTGAATAAAAGTATACTGAAGTTAAAAAAACATATCACAGTTAAGATTATTTTTCTTGTGTTTTTTTATTCAAGAATGCTAATTTCTTCACTATATTATATTTAAAGTTTGTACATTGACACAACTATTTTTCATTCTACAAGAATTGTTAATTATGGTAAAATTGGAAGCTCTGTAATACAATGTGAGTTCTATATACACCAATAATATATGAAGTTAAAACTAAATTGGTATAATATTGTAAAAACAGATGAGTTTTTTTTAAAGGTCAGTGAAGAACTTTTGTATCATTCTCTTCAATTGAGAGAATATCTTGAGCATACAGGTTAATATTTCTAACTTCATAGAATTTTATCTACCAATATAATAATTGTAACTATGCTAGATTAAACCTTAGGACTGACTCAGATTTTGAAGGACTTGACCCTAAAATCATATTTATTTTCAATTTCTATTTAATTAATACATGCAGAATTTATTTCTTAATTGCATCACACATCAGTGCATTTTGTATTTTAATTAGGTAATCCTTTTATGTAATTCTCTGGATCATTTGATTAGATGTCCACGGAACAACTAAACTCTCCCCTTTAGCCCTGCAAAGGACCAAAGTTCTATTTGCAGTATTATTGTTTGCTAAATTAACTTGCTGCCTTTGCAGAGACTTTCTTTGTATACTTGACATCAGACCACCCAGAATAATTTTTAGTGAGTTTCATCACTTTGAATTATATTTCTGATATCAATTGTTTACTCAATTCCAACTCACCAGTCCTTACTGTGCTACGGTAACTCATTTAACAACTTTAACATTGTAATAAGGTCTCCTGAGAGTTCAAGAAAATCGCTGGTCTCACTTTTCAATCTTTCTGGTATAGATAGAAACGATTATATATAATATATTATTATATAAGATCACATATAAGTAAAATTATTACTTAGATATTTAATTAATTGTAAATGATATGATATATAACTATAAAATGTAAATGTAGATGTTATTGTTACATGTAGTTACATAATTATATACATGACAATAAGTATATCTACTTATTTATCTGTATAAAGCTATATGTAGATATTATATCTAGCCTGCTTTTGACTTCTATTACAAAATATCACCTAGTGTTTCTGTCATGTTAATTATTTGGGCCCTGATATTCACATTACTGAGGAAACCTAACACAAACACTGAGCAGAATTTACAACTACCCGCCTGGAAGAAAATAATCCACACAGTTTATATGAAAATGAGTAGATCTAGGATGCTCAATACTCTTTAGTGGGAAAACATAAATTTAAATAAAGAGAGGTGTACCTCATATCTTTTATTCCTCTTCCATAAAAGATGGTCAAGTAAAAAAGCAGTTTTATAAAGTGTATTGAAGCATAAAAAGTGATGCCATAATCTCCACTCTCAATTTTTTGGAAGTCTCTCTCTAATGTAATTGCCAGATATTAAATTTAGATTGCTAGATTTTTTTTAAAAAATGCAACGTGGGGATTACATTTTTTTGGTGAAACAGTAGTATTTTAGATTCAGGTTAAATAGTAGCATTTTATATTAAATACAAAGCAGGGATTCTCATTTTCCAGCCTGTCTTGTGATGAAAATACTTGTGAAACTTATCACAAGGACTATAATGGGAGGAACCAAACCACCCTGTTTTGAATTTCCTTTTTGCTGTGGCAATGGGGCATAATCTTTAATGTTACAAGATATCCCATGCATACCTTATCCTACAGAAAAAAATTACTTTAGTAATCACATTAAGAATGAAAGTATCAGCACATTGGAATATAAATTTAAGCAGAAGTTAGAAAACTCAAGGCTATTTCAGATTTATTTTCTCCATTGATTTTTTTCTTTTTTTCTTTTTTTTTTTTTTTTTTTTTTTTTTTTTTTTTTTTTT
>NW_007730605.1:135512-147706 GCF_000696425.1 Galeopterus variegatus
TTTTGTCTTTTTTCCGTGTCCGGCAACGGATCGCAACCCTCAGTGTTGCCCCCGTACCGGACCGGGGACCGGCAACGGGATCGCAAGCCTCGGTGTTGCTCCCGCGCCTCGCTCAGCCAGTGAGCAGGAGCCGGTCTGTATGTGGGATCCGAACCCTCGGACGGGAGCGCCGCCGCGCTTCCCAAGCGACGCACTACCCAGTGCGCCACCGGGCTGGCCATTGATTTTTTTCTTATAACTTTTTTCTTTACGCCATAGTTAATATTTCAAATAGCAGCAAATAGAAAGATAGTTGGAAGAAAACTTTTTAAAAAAGTAAAATTTTCAAGGAATTTTCTGTCTTTGATATTATACCATAACTTCTTGTGAGATTATAGTTTTTTTTCATCAGAAAGCAATATTTTCATATTTAAATATATCGCATTGTCTATTTGCTCACCATGTGTGACATCTCAGTGCTAGAGGAGGGATGTAATTAGAAAACACAGCAATAGAAAATCACTAACAGTAGTCTTTGCAACTGTCAGCAGTTTTTCATTATTCACATGAGGATGGGTTTGCTAATTGGATTAAGTCTGTCTCTAGCTGTAATCTCAGCAAGCATCATTTAAAAGAAGACTGTCATGTCACACCTGGGTTGTGTGCTAGGATGTGAAGCACACAGTTAATAAGAAGCATTTAAAGCACACCCCGTGTGCATAATTACCTCTGCCTTATTTCCTTGATTAAAAATCTGCTTATCAAGGATAATTGTTCAACTAAATCTTCAGGGATATCTGGAGTAACTACCTGTAGTATTTGAACTAGTGGTAGATTAACGGTGCCACAAAGTGTTTTAGTTATAAAGCAAAAATATTGCATCTTATTTTTCAGGGTTCAAAAGGAGTGCCAATACTGGCCTTTAGTGATAGTGGATGGCAGAGAATTACAGTGTCATTTAGAATATTTTTAGTAGTGAAATAAATGCAGGATTCAAGAGAACAGAGAGGGTACCTGCTGGGTATGGAATCCATTTGTGATCTAATTTTGCTCATTTAAATAATGGAATGGTATTTACACTAGCAGGGAGTCACTTACCAATATCATTGATCTCTCATTGTTAAGAAACTTCCAGAGTACACTCACAGTGTCTTTGCATCTATGTGGCTCCATAGGTTTTAGCCAGTAAGAGTGAGTAGCAGAGGCTGGCCTCTAAAATGTCCCCCAATAGCCTCCAGAAGGTCTCTTTGTTTGGTCATTGACTGGTGGGATAGAGAGTTTCCAATGGAATATGCTAAAGGTTATGCAGGATGACAAACAGTTAGATGGAATTAACCTAGATCCCAAATGACTGTGTGATGCAGAGACTCTCTACCACTTCCACAGTTGACCCACATTACATTATATGTGGAGTGAGAAATAAACCTTTGGTAGTTAATATAGTTTGAAATCTCTTCTGTATCTTGGGAGGGATAATGCTGATAGTTTCTTTTTCCCTATAGTTAATGGAGAACTGTAAGATTTCTTTATGCCTTACAGAATAGAAATTCTTTTTTAGTCCTTGCTGTCCCTATCCCCACCAGTGTCAGCTATAAAGTAGTTAGCACTCTAGGTAAGTGCGGAATAACTCAACTGCATAATTCAAGTTCTTTGACACAGTTGATCAACCTAGAAACCACTAAGATTCAAGCACTGTAGTCCTTGCCTTGCTTCTCTCTTCGGGATGGTTTACTTCTGGTGTTCATGCTCAAGTTCAGCAGTCTCCAGCAGCGGCAGCATATGTGATCTCAAGAAAGGGATTTCTCCCTTTATCTATCACATACTTTTTTTTATTCAAGTACATCTCCTAGCATCAAAATCAGAAGCTCGAGTTTATTTCTATTATCAACTTTTAGGGATGTTAGAAGACAGAAATGTTACCATACACTAAGTCAAACCAATTTGCCAACTCTGTAGTCTGTACCTCGCTAAAGCTCCAAGTAATTTGCGATTGGATGGCATAGTTTCTCTATAAGAGTGTTAGTGGCATGCTACAATTAAATGACTACTAAAACGTATGATTATTTTACACTACATTCTTTTGTTAGTAAAACATATGCATATAACAAGTATGCATATGTAGCATTGCACGGCTATTAAATTCACAAGCTTTATGAACCATTGTCAGTTTATACCACTTGAGGGTAATGCATTTAGGAAAGCTTTATTATACAAACTGAGTTAGATGAGAGCATTGAGAAAGAAATATTAGGTCATTTGTCAAAGTCCCATTAGAATGAATATAATTTTAATGAACTGTTCTCTGTAATCATTGTATTTCTACATCATTTCAGTTATAGTGAGTGGCAATTATAAAAAATTATAAAGTACATTTTTCTTGGTTCTTCTCTATTCTTAAGAAACAGGTACAATGTTATAAAGGACCCCTGTGTTTTACAGAGAAAGAAGGGATGCTTAACTAGGAGTGACAAGAACCCATTCAAGCTCTAATTATCTTTGTGCTCTTGGACCATCCCTTACCTTTCCAGTGCCTTGGTGCATTTATACTATATAATCCCTAAAATCATGTCTAAGATTCTTTAAGTCATGTAGGGAATGAGAGGAGAGTTTGAATAATCATATAGTTCCTCTGACTTTTTTGTTTTTACTTCAAGTAACAACTATCTTTTAATTTTTTACTCCCTTTCCCATTTTTAATATCCCAAATTCCCACATAATTTTGATTTAGCCCAATCTCTAAACCTCTATCAAAGCAAGACATGAAAAGACTCTCAGAATGAGAGGAGAAGTGGAAGCAACATCAGCTTGAAGTCTACATTATTCAATCAGTTCACTGTAGAGGATTCTTAACTCTTTTTCATCTTTAAATCTTACATTGCCGATAAAGAACTTTAAGCAATGGATTTTTGTTGCAGCCATTCAATATATTAATGGGATGAAAAAAATTTAAAATAACCCAATTCTGGAATAGAAAAGCATATTCTAATATCACATACATGTATTCAAAACAAGTTAGTTGAGGACCATGACAAAATAACATGAGAAATAACTAAAGACCATTTACAAGTAGTCAACATTTTGATGACATTTAGAAGAAGAGTAATGGAACTATAAACATACCCTCAAATTGACAATAAAAGCAAATACAGAGGGCTTCCAGTCAAGATGGTGGAATAGATGGTCCCCAGCATCACTCTCCCCCACAAATCAACCAATTTATAACTATAAAAATGCAATGACAGCCAAGCTGGGGCCACTAGAGTTCAGAGGAAGATGAGGAGACACCTATGGAGTGCATGAAGGCAGGAGAAGCCAGGATGAGAGAAAGAAAAAACTGCTCCCACTATTTCAAACCCTGGCTACTTCCCAGGATGGAGCTGGCAAAAACTGGAGCTGTGCCCTTTGGATGAAGTTGCTTGGAGGTGGCAGCAGAGAAGAGGGCCAGGCCAGCAAGACCACTAGTAGGGTTTCTGTAGACCCATATAGGAACAAGGAGCCATAACAACTGAAAAAAAGGAGCCACTCAGAGGCCGGGGAGTCATCACAAGGGACCAGAGCATGGCCTGTCCCATGGGAAGTGTTTGCAGCACAGGTGGTGGGGGAGATGGGCCCACCAGGGGAACACTGGGGCACAGCAAGGACAGCTGATATGCACCCCAATCAGTGTAGGACCACTCAGAGGAGGCTGGTCAGGGATATAAAAATGCACGAGGGCAGTTCGATGAAAAGACTCAGGCCCAGACCGGAGTTTCTACACAACCCAGCTGCACCAGATTTCACTAGACCTGGAAGTACCTATAAAGCCAACTATCAAAACCTGAGCTGCACAAAACGCCTTCCCTAGGGAATCAGCAGAAAAGCAGCAATTTAACTCAGCCACAGAGCTCAAGTGTTGGTCCCCACAGGAAGATCCCCCATTTTAGAAGTAAGCAAAGGACAACAAATTAGTTCCAGTACAGAGTCTTATTGGTGGGAACAGCAAGTAATCCAACAGAACTGAAAAAAAAATAAAAAATAAAAAAACAAAGTACCTGCAAACAGAGATAAAGTTTGATATTAACAAGTAAAGGTCTCATTTCACCAAAGAACACATTACACTTAGAAGGACTGGAAGTCCCCTGGGCTACAAACAAAAAATGGGGAGGACTGGGGGCCTCAGCAGTACCCCCTAACACCTACAACCAGTCCCGAGAGTAGGGGCCTAGGGCCTTGGTTGTGCCCCCAACATGCGCAACCAGCCCAGTGGCGACCACCAAGACACCACAGGAAGCACTCTGGGCCCTCCTGAGCCAGGGTGTGGTGGGGGCCTCGGGCCTCAGCCATGACCCCTGACATGTGCAACCAGCCCAGCGATGACCATCAAGCCACAGCAAAAAGAGCCCCATGTTCCTGAGCTAGGGTGGTTGGGGGTGAGGGCTTTTGCCACACCCCCTTGACATCTGCACCTAGCCCGGCAATGACCAAACCACCTTTAGAAGCCCCCCAGTCTCTCCTGTGGGAATGTATGGGGGTGTCACAGGCCTCAGTCCTGCCCCTCCTCCTTCCACCTTCTTCCATCACATTTCCTTCCCCTTTGCCCTCTCCCCCTCCCTCAGAACTGCTCCACAGCAGCATTCTAGAATGTAAAAAAATAATATTAATAAAATTAAAAAAGCAATTAAAAAAAGTAAATACAGAGAAAAAGAAACAAGTGAAATATAAATACTAGACACGCAAGCTTTAAAAACTTGGCTCTCATAGTAAGATCCCACACTAATTAGGATTTATATATTTTATTTTCTCAAGCTTCATCAAGTAACCCTAAGTGAAGAAATAGTTTATACTATAATTTCACAGAGACTCTCTGACTTGATACTTACCAGCTTTGCATACCTACTTGTGGTGGGATAGATTTCTGCAGAGGAAATAAGTGCCTATTCATTATAACCAAATTCCCTCTAGTGTTATATGACTTTTACTCAAGTATTTAGGATTAATCTGAAAGATTTACAGGTAAGGTAAACGCTTTACAAGTAAACACTTGGTAGAGTGATCCTAGTAAGTAACTCCTGCAATCCAATGATTGTAAAACATTATTTAGAATGATTTAGGAGATAAAGATATATGTGCATGTGTATGTGAATATTTAATTTTTATAAAATGCATTTGATATATAGAAAGGCATACATATCAAGAATGGGGTCACTAAAAATTAAGTATATGTTTAATATTACTCAAATAAATGTGAAGGGTATTGTATTACTTTTCCATTTCTCCTATAAAATATTATAAGAAACAGTGACTTAAAATAGATTTATTATCTTACTGTTCTGCAGGTCAGAAGTCTAAAATGGGTCTTCCTAGGCAAAAATCAGTGTTGAAGTCAATTTTTCTGGAGACTCTAAGGGAAAATCTTTTTTCTTGCTCATTCAGGTTGTTGACCGAATTTAGTTCCTTGCTATTGTAGTGCTGAGATCTCTGTTTACTTGCTGGCTTTATCAGTCGAGGGCCATTCCCAGCTTTAAGAGACTGCTACATTTCTTGGCTCATAGCCCAGATATTCATATCTTACTTTTCTGACACACTGTCTACTTCTGTCTACTTCTAAGGATCGTATGATAAAGTTGAGTTCACTCAAAAACCCAAGATAACTTCCCCAACTCAAAGTTTTTAACCTTAATCACATCTGCATGTCTCTTTTGCCATATAACGTGGCATATTCCCAGGTTGCTGGGAATAGGTCATGGACATTGTTGGGGCCATTATTCTGCACACTACAGATAATTAATAGGAAAAGTAAACTTCACATTATAAAGTTAAACTTTAATAATTAGGGGAAAGAGTATCATACTTTATGAATGCCTAAAATTTGTTCTTGGTAATTCAGGAATATTATGAAAGTTTACATATTCTTATTTACCATTCACAGTAACCTAATTCTCTAAGATTTTAATATTTAGGAAAATATTCTTATACTGATGGAAGTTATTTTGTAATATGCATAGGAAACACCTTTTTACTGAGAAAATTTCTCTTGCTTATAAAAAGAATGAAGAAGTGAATTCTGCATTAAATCATTGAATTCACTTTTCAAAAGGAATTAGATTTATAGTGTGTTTTGGTATAAATGACTTTTGATTTTGAAAGGTAGACTTTTTTCTACAATATGCAGATATCCATAAAGCCCTGAACTAACCCTCTTAAATAGTCAGTTGTTACAAATTGTTTTTTTCTAAAACTATGAGTTGTAATTTGGAAAGTTCTATGCATGCAGCAATTTTACAGGAACTTGCCAATCTATTTTACTGTGTTTTTTATCTTTTCTCTTTTACTTTATGCTGGCTCTAGTAGTTCCTTTAATTTTACATTTTCTGAAATATTTTTATTTTAAAAAGTAGGATATTTGGCCATATGATCTCTGTAATGGACAAAGATTATAAATATTCACTTTTAAATGTCACAGTTTCTACTAAACTATAAGAAAATGGCTTTTATATATATGCCTGTGATTTCATTTGAACATGTAATGAAAAGTACATGAACTACTTTATTTGTATTATGTTGAAGAGAAAATTAATGTAGGCATATTTGCAATTGTCTGTCATAATTTATTGAATGAGAGAATTTTTGGTTCTTTAGGCATACAGACGAAGGGGGTTTGGAAATGGGCCATTAGAACCATATACCATAAATATTTAACCTAATACCAACATAGACAAAGTATTATTTTTTTTTTAGTTTCATACATATATTTTTGTCCTTAATCTCATAGTGGAGGTACCAAATCACAGCAATTAGGAGTGATAAGAGTAAAACAATTCCATGATAGATAAGGATACAAAGAAGAATAAAGCATAGACCATTAATATATATATAAAAGATTAAAATTTAAAGAGATATTTGTAGGGATAATATTTTTAGAAAATGAAAAGGTGCAGCAGTCTTACCACTCTGTATCCCAAGCTTATCTTAAAAGTAAATAACTGTAAACCAACTAGACCTAAGAGAGATCTATAGAACATTCCATCCAGCAACAGCAGAATATTCATTTTTATTGAATGCACATGGAACATTCTTCAGGATACTTGACATGTTAAGACATAACATGAACTTCAATAAATCTAAAAGGAATAAAAGCATACAAAGTATGTTCTCTGACCACAATGGAGTGAAATTTTAAATTAATGACAAAAAAGAGCTCTTGAAAATTCCAAATATTTGGAAATTAAACAGTACAGTTCTAAATAGATAATGTGTCAAGAAGAAATCACAAACAAAATTAGAAAATGATGAGAGATGAACAGAAAGACACAGGATACCAAACCTTAAAGGATGAAGATAAGGCAGTTCTTAAAGGAAAATTTATAGCTGTAAATGCCTATATTAAGAAGAAAGATCTCAAAAAATCAATAGCCTAATTTCTACCTTTAAGTGCTGAAAAAGAAGATAAAACTAGATTCAGAGCAAATGAAAGAAAAGAAATAATAAAGATCCAAATGTAAATTAATAAGTTAGAAAAGAGAAAACCATTTTCTCAATTCTACAAAACATTTAAAGAAGAACAAATACCAGTTCTACTCAATTTGAAAAATTGGAGAAAAGGGAATACTTCCAAACTTATTGTACTAGACCGCCATTACCCTCATACAAAAAGCTGAAAGAGACACAGCAAAAGAAGAAAACTTCAGACCAATAACCTTAACAAACATAAAGGTAAAAATTCTCAACAGAATACTAGCAAACCAAATCCCACTCAACATTAAAAAGTGGATTCATCCCAGCGATACAAGGATGGTTCCACATAGGTAAATCAGTGTATGTGAAACATCACAAGAACAGAATGATGGAAAACAACAACAACATATGATTATATCAATAAATGCAGAAAATCATTTTATAAAATTCATCACCCCTTGATGATAAAAATGCTCAACAAATTAGGTATAGAAGGAATGTACCTCAATGCAATAAAGGCCATTATATGGCAAACCCGCAGCTAATATCATACTGAACAGACAAAAATTTGAGGCTTTTCCTCAAAGATCCTGAACAAGACAAAAATGCTCACCTTCCCCACTCTTACTCAACATAGTACTAGAAGTTCTAGCCAGAGCAATAAGGCAAGAGAAAGTAATAAATGTTATCCAAATTAAAAAAAGGAAGCCAAACAATATCTATTTGCACATGACATAATCACATAGATAGAAAATCGTAAGGACTCAACCAAAAAATTACTAGAACTAATAAATGAATTCAGGATAGTAGCAGGATACAAAATCACCACACAAAAATTTAGTAGCCTTTTTATAAGCCAATAAAAAATAGCTGAAAAATAAATCAATAAAATAATTTCTTTTAAAATAGGTACCAAAAAAAAAAGAGAGAGAAAGTAAGAAAGAAATACCTAGGAGTAAATTAACAAAGGAGTCGAAATACCCTTATAGTGAAAACCAAACCAGTGTTTTCACCAAAACATTCATGAAAAAAAATTGAAGAGGAACCAATAAATGGAAAGATAACCCATGTTCATTATCTTCCATGTTCAGTGGAATTGAATAGGTGGTAATTTTGCTATCATAATGTATGTCTGATTTTTATGCATATCTATCCCTCAACCTTATTTTCATTTTATTGTATTTTTCATAACCAGAAATAGATATGATTTTCTTTTGTATGATTTTCTTGAGCATTATCCTGTGATTGTGAAATATATCAAATATTTATCTCTATAATTTTTACTTAGGAGCTTGGGCCCAGGGGGCAAGCATAGGGCTTGGAGGTTAGAATAGTGCCTGCTCCCTGCTCAGACTCATGGCTTGGTTACAGAGAATTATGAAGAAAGGGGCAACTATCAAATGAGCTATTTTGTAAACGTGCCTGAAAGCCAAAGATAAGGAGAGGCTTAATTAGAAATTGAAACATAATGAGGGATATAGATACCAACACATGGCCTAACATTGAAAAATACAAAAAAGCAAGTTAGGTAAAGGATATATTAAAACAAACAAAGGAATATAGTAGGGGAACTTATTTTAAATTCTAGGCATGAAGACACTTTCTTTATGTGAAGACCTAAAGAATTGTGTAGAATACATTTCGAATTAATTTTCATATGTGGTGTAAAGTATTAATTAAGGTTTATTAATTTTAATTTTTTATTTGAGTATGACAGCCTAATTTTTAATCCATTGAATTGGCCGTTTGTCTTTGTCTTAAATCAACTATTTCTATGTCTTGGGTTATTTCTGACCCTCTATTGCATTCCATTTGTCTATATGTTTATCTTTTCTTTATTATCACACTTGCTAAATCACTATTGCTTTAAAGTAGGTCCATGTTTGTTTTACAAATTTTTTGTTTTCAAAATTGTTTTCACAGTTAAAACTCTTTGACTTTCTATAAATTTAGGATCAGCTTGTCAATTCTACAAAAAATGCGCTAGGATTTTGATTGGAATTGCATTGAATCAATAGATCAGATTGCAGAGAACTGACATTTTAACAATTCAGAAACACTGTTGACTTCATTTCTTTGATTCTTCATTGATTCCTTTCATTTGTTTTGTGGTTTTTTAGAATGCAGAATGTGTATTATGTTAGATTTATACTTAAGTAATTTTTGTTTTAGGTACTATTCATAAGCTGGTTTTTTTTTTTTTTTTTTTTTTTTTTTTGTTGTTTCATACATTTAATTACCAACCGTTCATTACTAGTTTGTAAAAATGCGATTGAGTTTTATACATTGGCCTTGCTTTTTGTGACTTTCTTCCCGTTTTACTTCAAGTAGTTCTTATAAATATTACTTTTAAAAATTATTCTATGTAAAATTTTTTCTTCTTTTTCTTCTTTTTAAATCTGTATTTATTCTGATTTTTTTTCTTACTTTACTGAGATCTTACTAGAGACCCAGTAAAATACTGACTGAGAATAGTAAGAGAATAAGTCATAACTTTGTTCTAGATTTTAAGGTAAAATTAATATTAAATGTTTGATATATCAGGGTTTTTTTGTACATTCCCTTTATCAGATTGATGAAGTTTCATTCTAGTTTGTTGAAAGTATTTAGCATAAATGAATGCCAAATTTTGCTAAATACGTTCTCAGATACACTTTTCTTCTTTTGTCTATTGATACGGTAAATTACAATGATTCGTTTTTGAATGTTGATTCAGCTTTGAATTTTCTGAATAAATCCTTCTTTGTCATAATATTACACATTTTACACATTGCTGAATTATATTTGATATTATTTTATTGAAAATTTTACAACTATGTTTATGAAGGGCATTGATCAGTGGTTTTTCTTTCCTTACAATATCTTTCCTGATATTAGAATCAGGGTAATATTACCTTTATGATATGAGTTGAGAAGTGTTATCTCCTCTTCTGTATTCTGAAAAAGTTTTGTGTAGGATCAATACCATTTATTCCTTAAATCTTTGATGAAATTTTCTTGTAATTCCATATGGTCTTGAGTTGGAAAGTCTTATCAATATATTGAAATCCTTTAGTAGCTATGAACTGCTTAGAATTTTTGTTTGTTTGTTTTTAGACTGGAGAGGCTGTTTGTTTCATGTATCATTTCCATCTTTTCTAAGTTGTAAATTTATAGGAATAGAACCATTTTTAGTATTTCTAAATTATCCTTTTAATGTCTGTAGGTTCTGTAATGATGTTGCCTTATTTATTCCTTTTATAGTTTGTGTATTTTATTTCTCTTGATCAGTTTGGCTAGAGATATATCAATTTTATTGATCTTTTCAAAGAATCATCTTTTTGTTATTTTGATTTTTTCCATTTTTTGCTTTATTGATGTCTGCTCTTTTCTTTTTAATTGAATTGTCTTTTTTGTGCTTTTAGTTTCTTAAGTTGGAAGTTTAGATTTATATATGTACATATATGTGTGTATATGTGTATGTGCAGGTATAAAATATTCAAAATAATTTCTATTTTTTTTCTTTGCTTCTTCTTTAACCCATAGATTATTTTTAGGTGCATTGTTTAAACTTCAAATATTTTTAATTCTTTCAAATTTGTTTAGGTTTGCTTTATGACTTTTGAATATTTTGTAGCTTTCTGAATGTTCCAAATGACTTTGAAAAGGATGTAAATTCTGCTCTTATGGGATACAGTGTACTATACTCTTACTCATATTCTGTGACTAATTACTGAGAGTGTTCAACTACAATTGTGAATTTGCCTGTTTCTCTTTTTGTTCATTTTAACTTTTGTCTCATGCATCATGAAGCTCTTTTGTTCAATCAAGGAAAATTGCATTATTATGTCTTCTGGTGAATTTATAACTTTATCATTTTGCAATGATCCTCTTTATCTTGTGTAGTCTTCCTTGTTCTAAAGTCTCTTTTTTATGTCAGTATATCCATGTCAACTTCCTTTAAATTGCTGTTTGAATGATATTTTTTCCATCATTTAAATTTTAACCTGATATTCTTCACATTTAAAGTAGGCTAAAGGGCCACAAGAAATGACTACATTGTGTGATGTTGAATATACTAATTACCCTAATTTGAGCATCACATATTGCACACTGATATTGATATTCAATGTGTACCCCACAGATGCATACAATTATGTCTCAATAATTAAAAAAAAAAATAAAGTAGGTTTATTGTAAACAACATAAAGGGAGGGCCCTGTTTTTTAATTCGATATTGATATTCAATGTGTACCCCACAGATGCATACAATTATGTCTCAATAATTAAAAAAAAAATAAAGTAGGTTTATTGTAAACAACATAAAGGGAGGGCCCTGTTTTTTAATTCAATCATTCTATCTTTGCTTTTCAATTGGTATGTTAATTGGTATATTTACCCTCTTTACATTCAGTGTAATATTTGATTAAAAACTACCATCTTTCTAATTGTGTTCTATTTGTTTACTCTATTTTTTGTTTCCTGTTTTACTCAGCTTACTTTTGATTATTTTTATGATTTCATTTTTTTTCTCCAGTATTCACTTATTATTTATACTTCCTTTACAATTGTGTTAGTAATTTCCCTTTGGTGTACAATATATATCTTTAATTAATTGCATGTTTATCAAAAAATATGGAACTACTATGAAAATATCACTCTATTGTCTTTTGGCTTGTTTAGATTATCACAAGGAGTCGGCCATATTTATTACTTTTGGTTTTCTCTTTATTTTTGGTTTGGGGCAGTTTGAATATTATATATCTAAGTGTGTGTGTGTGTGTGTGGGTGGGTGGGTGGGT
>NW_007730605.1:148171-172753 GCF_000696425.1 Galeopterus variegatus
TGGGTGGGTGTGTGCACTCACGCGTGCACTTTTTATTTATTTTACTTGGTGTCACTGAACTGCTTGAATCTGTATTTATATCTTTCATTAATTTAAAAAATTCTTAGCTATAGTCTCTTCAAATATTTCATCTCCTCCTTTTTGCATTCTGACTGTAAATATGTTAGACTACGGTATTGTTCCTCAGCTGTTGGATGCTCTGTTCTCTCTCTCTCTCTCCTCTCTCTTAATGTTCAGTTCGGCTAATGTATATTGACTGATCCTCAAGTTTACTGTTATTTTACTCAAGTTTACTGTTATTTTATTGACCATAATGAGCTTATCAAAGACGTTATTCATGTCGGTATCTCTCTCTATTTTTTTTTTTTTCCCAATTTCTGGCATTTCCACCTTTTTCTTTCTTACAATTTCCATTTCTTCCAAAATTCTCCTTTAGTTTAAGCGTGTTATTGCCCACCTTCTCCACTAGGGCTTGTAACATATTAATAATAACTAAGTTCTCTGGTATTGTAAACATTTGTGTCATATTTAAGTCTGGTTTTGTTGCCTGCTTTGTTTTTTGATTGTGCATGTGCGGGTTTTTTTCACTTGCTCTTTTGTGTCTCATCATTCTTCAATGAAAGCCAGTATTTTGTGTAAAATAGCAGGTAAACAGCATTTATGCTTGGAAATGGCACATCTTTTATTTCCTTAGGCCTTTTGTGTTTGGGTTGAGTCAATCTAGAGGAGTTAAATTGGCTGTGGATATTTTGTTGCTATGTTTATCCTCTGTGTGCCATAAGTTTCAAATTCCTCTAATTTTACCTGTGCTTACAGTGGGGCTGAGTTGCCAGACAGTTTTTGTCAAATGTCTGTTGTGCCTTTAGCTTAGGTCTTCTTTTTTTTTTTTTTCCTTTTTGTCTTTTTTCGTGTCCGGCAACGGACCGCAACCCTCAGTGTCGCGCCCGTACCGGATGGGACCGGCAACGGGATCGCAACCCTCGGTGTTGCGTCCGCACCTTGCTCAGCCAGTGAGTGGGAACCGGTCTGTATGTGGGAGCCGAACCCTCGGCGGGAGCGCAGCCGTGCTCCCAAGCGGCGCACTGTAGCAGTGCGCCACCGGGCCGGCCCTAGGTCTTCTTTTTGTGCCTGTGCCTCAGAGAGATTCTTTTTTCATAGTCCTTTTCATCTCCTGTCTGTAAGTGTTGTTACTCTTTACTCTATACTCTCTAGGCTGGTTAGTTGGGGGTCAGGGTGGTGTTCTCTGTTGTTTTCCTTCATCCCTAGTTGGTACTAAAGTTGGGCTTTCTCAGTAATCTTGCCCTTCCCCAGTGTTAGATTTTTCTAATAATCTGGCCCATGAGGTCTTCCTGCTCTTGCACCAAGAACAGAGGGTAATTTGTTAATTTATTTTCTCAGATGCAATGATGTTCACCTGTTGCCTGATGGTAACAGGGTATTATGCCCCTTCCTAGTGGCTTAAGGCTTTATTCCATAGGAGAGAAAGAGAAGTAGGCTTTGTGCCTTTGTGCCTTTGCTACTTGCTGTGGCTGCTCCTCCACTTGTTCCTATACCATAAGTGTGGTATTCTCTCATCTTCCACCTTACCTGCAAACTTTCTTGTGATGCTCCAAGTGGTTGTAAATCCCCCTTTTGCAGTTCCCAGGACTTCTATGTTCCTATGCTAGCCTACAGTTAGTCTTTACAAACTTAATAAAATTTTACCTGCATTATTTTTACAGAATTTTATCATGTCCCATCTATCCCCCAGGTAAACAAGTGCTTGCATCCTTATTCTTCTCAGATTTCGTTTTGGTCTCTCCTTAAATTTCAAATTGTTTGCCCTGTATACTCAACTCTCTGATGTAATTTCATGGGGTGCCTGGCTTTTTGTTTTTATTGAAAGGGTGAGAATGATAATTTTTTCAGCTTTCTTCATTCTAAGTAAAAGTCACAAGTACTCAATGAAAAGTTTTTTTTTTTTTTTTGTCTTTTTTTTTTTTCGTTACCGGCAACGGAATCGCAACCCTCGGTGTCACACCCGTACCGGACCGGGACTGGCAACGGGATCGCAACCCTCGGTGTTGCCCCCGCTTCTCGCTCAGCCAGTGAGCGGCCGGTCTATATGTGGGATCTGAACCCTCGGCGGGAGCGCTGCCGCGCTTTCCAAGCGGCGCACTGTAGCAGTGCGCCACCGGGCCGGCCCCTCAATGAAAAGTTTTAAAAAATAAGTGTATTGTCAAATTTTCATGTTTTAAAAAAAGGAATATCACTTTGGCTATTTGAAGAGTATAAATATGTAAGGTACTAACCCAGAAGTGGAATGTACATTGAGAATCAATAAAGAAAATTTAGGCCAGAGATGATAACATTTTAGATGCAATTTTGAAAAAAAGGGAAGTGGACAGGTTTTAGGAAGATATTTGGAATTCGAATAGACAGGAACTAGATTGGATATGGCACTGTGGCATGTAAGAAAGAGAAGTGTTAATAATAATCAACAGATTTATTTTTAACAATGGGACATAGCATTGCCCCTCACTGAGAAGGGAGAAAAAACTAGAGTAGGAGAAAACGCTAGTTACTGAAACAGACAAAACAAACAAACAAAAAAACACCCACAGCACAGGAATAGTCACTTAAGAGCCCATGCAAGTATTCAACTCTTAGTTGACAATAATTCAGTAATTCAGACAACCAGGATTCTTTGACCTTGTAACTCTGTCGTCTTCTAAGACTTCAGAGTCCTTCATTTCTAAACATTGGATGAGGTGTTATATAGCAGAGAAGGCACACCCACTATATAACAATTTTGGTCAATAAATGACACAGCAGTATGCATAAGAACATACAACTTCTGATCAGAATGAAGTAAATTAGTTGGAAGGTCATGCCAATATTTTTGAGAAGGACCTAAGATAATTCATCAGTATTTTAGCATATTTACCCACTCACCAAGAACTGCCTACCTCTCAAGTTTTGTGTCTCTATTTTACGTGCTATATTAGATATAGCTGTTTTGTAAGTACTCCACAGATACAGTAAAGTAAAAATGTTTATTTCTTTAAAAAAACAAATACAAAGCAATTTTATTAATTTTGAAATTAGAGCTTCAACTTAAGTTTACACCACTACCTTCTGATTCAGTTCAATTTGAGGAACTTACTGTCCTATTATTTATTTTCATATTGTATAATTTTGCTAGTTAAATGCTGAATGCTGTATAATGTTAGCATATTCTATATTCTTATAAGCCTGAAATTTTGCTTTATGTTAAGAATAAAAATAACAAGTTATCTTACCATAGCAAAAGATTAATTTTTTTCTTTACAAATTTTAATTTGCAAATATTAAGCCAAGTATTAATTATTATAACTAAACAATAACCTGGAATTTAGAAAGTTTCTTTGTCTCAACCTCAGTAAAATTTTATACATTTTCAAACATACAAGGGTACTTTAAAAATTCATAGAAAAATTGAATTGAAAGATAATACAAATCTTTTCATGAACTTTCTGAAGTACCGTTGTATGGTAGCTAAGTGACAGAAAGGTTGAATAATTTAGTAATTTAATGTTTAAGCTCAATAAACCTCTGTCATGTTTCTCACACTTGAAAAAAATATTGCCTGTAATAAGAAACACATTTATATTACAACCTAGGAAAAACTGAAAAGAAAACAATAATTTATTGGATATCAACTATATGCCAGGCTCTATGCAAGACATTATTGACATAGAGATAAATAATCTAGAATTGTGACCTCCAGAGAAGTTGATGCCTGGGTAGAAATGATAGAAACAGTCTTTTTGTCGTAAAGATTCTTGCTTCTAAGGAGCATACAGACTTTGTAAAACTATTTATATTTGTATTAGTGTAAAATAACAGATACATTTGTTAATGCAGAATTAGTTTTCTCAACAAAACAAAAATTAAGGTACTTATATACTGTATTAGAAAATAGAGTACAAGTGAACATATAATGCTAAGCATCAAGATTAGGCCTGTTTATACAAGTGATTTTACCATTTTTATTGTATTAACCTGACACTAATCTGCTCCTAACCAGTCATTCAATCAGAGTCAGTTATTTACAAGTTGGCAATAGAATTGATTAAATAAACAGCCAGTTGTTTTCCAACTAATTCTGTCCATTTTTTCATGTTTGTAAATGCTACTTAAATGTTCTAGATAATTATATCTAAACATTTACACAGAATTATTTTTAAGATGATATAGGGATGCTCTACTGCATCTAACAATATTTCTAGTGGAAAACAAATTTAGATTTACTTTCCTATTGGAGGAAGAGATGAGAGACAAACACAAAGTTGTAGGTACAGTTTTAGGAGTACTTTCTGGCCAGCATAGGCTACTTTTTGGTAAATATCAACATTTTGCTTTAAAGAAAGGTCCCAGACTGTAGTTAGGGACCAGAGATAAAATATAGTCCCCCAGAAATAAAGGTTTGTAAATACTAGGCAGATTAACTGGTCCTTCATCAATTGGGTCAGTAATCAGGTAACTACTTAGGACAGGGTTGTAATTACAGTGGGAAACAGGAACAAAAAACACTAACTAGAGTAGACTAGTAGTCATTTGAAATTGGCTTCCACAGTGGAGGTTAAAAAAAAATCTCTGATTCAATATTGGTTAAGAAGATGGGGTTAAACGCTGAGTTTATGACCAAAACCAATTTCATATTCAAGCCAAAAGTAGTAGTGATTAGAATAGAAAATAAATTTACCAATTTAGAGCTTATAATTTAAGAAAGTGGTAGTTTATTTGATAAGAAATTACAACATTCTTGGTTGTGTGTGTGCACACACAGAAACAATATTTACATATTCTACTCTGATTTTTCCAGCAATTTTTTGAGTAAAATATTTTCTTTTTTATAAGTGAAAAATGTGAGACTCCAAAACTTAAGTAAATCTAAGTAATACAAGAATTACATATAGTTTCTTTCTTTATAATGTATTCAGTATGAGGTAGTATATTCTTCTGAGTGTCAGAATAAATCTATTCTTATACATTTATACGGTTACATCTGACAACTTCTAGTAGTTTTTCCTATCTTGTTACAAGTTCCCACCTGAAATTGTGTACGATTTGGGTAACTTCAATATTTCCAACTGGTTAAATCATTTTACATGCATTTAATCAGCACATGTCCTGTGCCAGGTACTCTAATGCTCACTTGTCTTTTCTGGTTAATTATAATTATGTCTTAGTGGCAGGTGCGTTCCTTGCTCCCCCTACTTACTGAGAGAAAAATAAAATGTCAGTAAAATTTATTTAAGTGGAATTAGTCTACTTATAGAATAATCACATTTCTTTCTTTATATTCAATTAATATACTCTTTTGTGGGGTTGAACGCTTTGACTGTCATTAAAAAAAAAATCTCCAAAAAGCAAGTGTTAAATATTAATGTGACTTTCTTCCAAATCTTTGTTTCCTTCTTCTAAATCTTGCAAGTAGTAGCTTGGAAACATAAGCACTTTACAAGATTTTACCTAAATATTTTTGCTGATGAGATGGACATTCACTCACCTGTTTAGCTTGTTTATTTAATTCTTTTTGATAATGGTTTAAAATTGCTCAATTGACATACTCCTTGAGAGATGACATACTTCCTTGCCCGTTTGCCTTTTATTTTATGTGTAAATTAACATATTAACATGATGTTGCCTGAAAAATTCTTGGAAGAAAATTTATAGGAAAAACACAGAAAAACTCTACTAACATTTTTTCTGTAACCATGTCTTTGTCTGACACTGTTCATCTAAGTACTTCCAGAACAATCAATGGACAGGGAAATTATCTCTGAGAACAATTGTGTCATATTATACTGTTCAAGTATTCTTTCTCAGTTTCTTCATTGAAACTTGACTACATGGGCTACTAACAGTAGAAAAAAAAGTTTTTAATGCTGTCTTACTCAATTATATGCTTGTTCAATTTCCTTCTTATATGTGTTAATATATTCTTACCATATACATATCTATGTTTGGTACAAGTTTATAAAGATTGGTTAATTTGTAGTTATCAATATCAATGAAGGCAATTAATGAAGTAAATAATCCTCAGTGGAAGATAATAAAAAAAAAAAACCTTACACTGTTTGTGTAAATTCCTTATATCAGCACAATAATAGGGGCAAAAGATTTGCCTTTTAAATTATTTACTTATTTTTTACTCGATTGTATCTAAATATTCATTTTTACCCTCAATTAGCTAACATAGCCATCCAAGGCATGTGTGATGACAAAGGGAAATATGTTTTGAATTTACACACACCCAGTGGAAAACCAGAGTGCTTATTTAGAGTTGAAGTAATTTTAGCACAGCAAAGACAGCTCAAGATCTAAGTATATATGTGAATTAATTTAGCATATATTAATTTATATATTAAAATTCTATAATTCAACATTTTGGTTGCAGTTGACAAAAATTAGAACTTGATAGATTAGCCAAATAACAAATAATTTATTAAAAAACATTAAAATATTGTACACAATTGAAGGAAAAGTTGGCAGCCAAATGTCTGTATTACAGAAATGTAGCTGGATCAAAAAACACCTGAACGTAGGAAATACAGGATCAAACACCATCTCTCATCTCTCTTTTCCATATTTGTTTCTCTCTGATTATTACCCTCATTCTTAATAACATTTTTCTCTCCACGTGGCAAGAAATATAGCTACTGACATTTTCTGAGTCCTTCAATTCATAATTTTCACTAGAAGATTCCATAAACATAGGGATTTTATAGCTGTAGATGAGAAAATTTAATAAGAGTTCAAAATAATAGATCTCGGCAATGATATAAATGTGTCTCCCAAGTTTCATGTGTTAGAAAGTAAATCCCCAAATTCAAATTTTGATGGTATTTGTAGGTAGGACCTTTGGGAGGTAATTAGGACTAGATAAGATAATGAGGGTGGAGTCCCATGATGGGACTGATGACTTCGTAAGAGGATGAAAGGCCTGAGCTGACATGCTCTTGCCCTTTTGCCATGTGATGCCCTCAGATGTTATGATGCAGCAAGAAGGCCCACACCAGATGCCAGTGCCGTGCTCTTGGACTTCCCAGTCTCCAGAACCATGAACTAAATAAACTTCATTTCTTTATAAGTTACCCAGTGTATTAATCCATTGTGTGTTGCTGTAGCAGAAATATCTGAGACTATAATTTATAAAGAACAAAGGTTTATTTGGCTTACTATTCTGGGACAGCTACACCTGGCACAGGCCTCAGGCTGCTTCTACTCATGGTAGAAAGCAGCAGGCAGCTGGTTAGTACAAGTAGATCACATGGCAAAAGGAAGCAAGAGAGAGAGAAAGGAGGTGCCAGTGTCTTTTAAATAACCAGCTCATGTGAGAACTAATAGAGTGAGAACTTACTCACTACCCCCCACCCCCAGGGAGAGCATTAATCCATTCATAAGGGATCCACCCCCATGACTCAAATAGCTTCCAGCATTGCCACATTGGGGATTAGATTTCCATATGAGTTTTGGTGGGGACAACACATCCAAACTCCATCACCCAGTCTGTGGTATTATGCTATAACAACAGAAAACGGACTAAGACCACCCCCAATAGGAGGGACTGCTAGGACCATGTCAGTCATAATTGTAATTGTGTGTGTGTCTGTGTGTATACATATATATTTGCAAAAATGGTTCTTTTTTCATTAGACTAGCAGAAATCTAGTGGTGTTTAAAATTTTTTTGTTATTATTTTATTTAGTAGTCATACCAGTAGTAGTAGTATTTCTTATCTTCTCACTGATGTATAATATTCTTGTCAATGAATGAAACCAAAATACAACTTTAAAATATATCTTAATCTATTAAAATGTATGTTAAGTTTTTTGATCATTAGGCATTTCACTTGCTTCTTTACTAGCTAAATTATGGAGCATGTACTTATACACATGTAGCTGTATGGAGGGGCCACCTTAGGAAAAAGTTTAATAGTTCACTTCAGAGTTAAATTTCATTGTTTATCTTCCCCACATCTTTTAGCACTTATTTCTTAGAGTTTTAAATTCTTCTAACATTGAATGAAGCATTTCATTCCATTGTTAAACTGTTTTAAAGTTAAAATGATGCATAAAGACGAAATACATAAATACCAGACTATCCAGACTAATCCTTTAATAAGACAGGAGGAAAAACACGAATGTAAGTGGTAGACATCAAATGTTCTCAGTGTAGGTATGGCAAAGTGAAAAACTTGAACGACCTGGTATAACATCTCTAATTCCATTTTTTGACCTCCTGCATTTATCTTGATTTTCTTTATGAGTACAGAAGGTCACCAATAAAACAACCATTTTTTTAAAAAAATACAAATCGAAATATATAATTCTCCTCTGAAAAGCCTTCTGTGCTTTTTGAGTCCATACTCATATAAAAACAATCTATACTTCTTAATACGTCCAATTAAATCTTAAGCAATCTGACCCTTTCATAACCTCATCTGCTGCTCTGCCAGACTCACAACACGTTGAGCCCAGTAGAGCTCTCTTCCCTCAGGGGGCGAGCCAATGTTTTCTTCTTTAAGGACCTTCTGACGTTATATTTCCTGTGGTTGGTGTACTCTAGGGAAGCAGGTTTGTCCACTGATCCTCACTAGTCAGCAAATGGTATCTTGCAAATCAGCAACCAAGTAAGATGTCTGAGGCAGAATGCAAATAAGCCACATCACTGAGCTCAGCTAAGTTTTGTCTGTTTTGTGTTGTTTTGTTTTCCTTTTAGCAAAGCTTTCTTCATGAAGTGCTTTAATTTATCTCTTCTAGACTAGTAGGTTGAATAATTTTGCTCTAGACATTTTACCTCTCTTTTCCTTTCAGTGCCATTTAACACATTTACATGTACTATGGCACAAAGAGAAGTTTTTGTGTGTCTATGGGTTCTTTCTCCTCCTTCAAGTCTTAGTTAAACAGTAATCTTCTCAGGGACAATTTGCTGACCACCCAGCTAAAATAAGTTGCCTGACCCTTTCTATGTTTTCTATTAAAAATCTTATTTAATTTCAATGTAATAATAACAGTAACTTGCAATTTTACATGTATAGGTTTGTTTACTTGGTCATTTTTAGTCTCCCCCCAGAACAGTGAGTGTAATAAAGAAAGAACCACATCATCTAGTGTACGATGCCCAGTACCCAACACACTGTATTCATTATCTAAATAAAATAATTTTGTATGCATTTGGCTGAGTTACTAGATGTTTACTGACAAGCAACAAGGCTGTCTCCTGGACTGTTCTGCTCTAACTCATCAACCTAGCAAATATCTTCAGTGTTAGTAGTTGCCTTTCTTTGTCTAGAGAATTTTCTTTAAGAAAGTAACTGATATTACAAATGTATGTTTTTGCTGAAGTCATAGCTTCAGAATACACCTTCTAATTTGGGTGAGATAGTCCTCATGTGTATGTTACTGCAATTTGTTTATACCTATAATCATAGAAAATATCACTTCCCACTGTTTCTCCATTCACATGTCGTATTCTTCACTGGACAGTAAATTGCTTAAGGATAGGGGTTGTTTGTTATCGCCTCTGTATTCCCACTTCCAAACACAAGGCTTAGAAACTATGTGGAACTCAAAAGATATACTTCCCACTGAATATATAACCATATAACAACCATTGATAAAAATTCTCACTTTGACCAAACTCTAGACAAGGTCCCATCTACCGTTAATGTCCCCTTTTAGTAATTTCCCATCCACCTGTTCCTTGATTATAAATTCCCACTTTTCCTTGCTGTATTAGGAATTGAGCCCAGCTCTATCCTGGGGCTACTTTCTCTGTATTGCAGTAGTTCGAAAATAAAATCTTTTTTTAACCACTTTAACAACTGTCCAGCTGTATGTCCAGCTTTCTATGGTGTCAGTTTTCTTTGACGCCATATAACATGAAGTCTGTTTCAAAGTAACTCGTGGGAAGATCTTTCTGGCTCATTATGTTCTTCTTCCCCTACAATGTGGTTTCTTTGAAAGCAAGAAATAAATTGTATTTATCTCTTTTCTTCCCAGGTGTTAGCCTAGTATGGATAATATTAGAGCACCCAGAAACCATGTGTGCATTCTGAAATGATGGAAGGAATCCTCAAAATAATCTAGTTATAAAATCCTTTTATTTAGAGATGAGGAGTTACTCTAATAGTGTGATCGTCAAGACCACAGAGCCAATTAGTGTCAGAGACATGATAAAAACTAGTTCCTCTGTAGACAATTTCCAAGCTTTGTCATCACCTAGTGTATTTTTAGGTGTATGTTTTAACTAAAACTCCCTCAGGCAGCCACAACATGAGCAAGAGAGAGGAACTGTTGAGTTTCTAAAAGGATTATGAACCTGAAGACTGCGTATGAATTAAGGGCAAAAGCCTTCTTAGGCTTCTGATGGCAGTCCCACCCCTTGGACCATAAATGTGCTTACAAGCTTAAATAGATAATATAGGAGGAAAAAAATATTACATTCTAAATCATTCTCTACCTTGAAGATGATGACATTTTATATTATGTTTTAATATTTTTCTTACCCAAAAAAAAAAAAAAAAAAAAAACTCTCAACTGGACAGTCTGACATTCAAAAATCATTCTCTACCTTGAAGATGATGACATTTTATATTATGTTTTAATATTTTTCTTACCCCCCCAAAAAAAAAAAAAAATCTCAACTGGACAGTCTGACATTCAGCCAAACTTGATTTTCAACATTTCCCTGGTTTTATCCAGGGAAAGAGTTATACAAATATAGTCCAACTATGCCTTTAGGTTTTATTAATCAAGATCCTTCTTTTTCTCATCCTTGCTATGTGCTTGATGCTATGGAGAGCTAAACTCATGAAAGAATGTCCCATTTCTACCAAGGTACAGGATTAGACTATTCATACGCAATGGCCAGTGAAACAATCCTATCTTGGGTCACATTTCTCTTGGTTACCTTGTCACCCCCGCAGCATGAAAGGACCTACTGGATCACAGAATGTGAAAGGGTAATGAAGTGTTAATGAGATATGGTGAAGAAAAATAGAGCCAGCAATGTATATTTTCCTTTTTGCGCATACAAATAGTATCAATTCATTTATTTTACTAAGAGAATAAAAAGCATCTTAAGGCAAAACTACTTTTTTTTTTAAGTTTGCTCTTTCTAAATTTAGGCTTTCTTCTAGCTGGAACTACTTGTAGGTACCCAAACATGCTAGTGATGGGGTGCAGAAAGCTGTTGCCCCAAAATACAGTGCTTTGACTTCAAGGTCTCTCTGACCTCCTCCTGTCTCTCAATCTTCTGTTACTCTCCAAAGCACAGGATGTGCTTATCTGCCTGAAGTCCGGACCCACCAAAGAAGAAGAGAATTACCTCTAGTTCTTTCCCTGAGGTTTCATTAACTCCTATCATAGGAAAAAAGACATCATAGGTATGTCAACACACCTCGACAGACTTTGGTTACTGACCATTGTCTTCTATTTCTGTCCCATTCAGTATTTTGAAAAGAATCATTTATAGTCATTTTATGCTCTGTAGGCCTGACAGAATTTCTCTCAGGCTGTTGTGTGTTCTCCAGGACCATTAAATCCCCTTAAAATCATTTACTCCAACACCCCCTCCATTTTTCCTTTCCCTGTGAAGATGGGTATACATATTCTACTGGAAAATTGTGAAATTACTCTTTTGTGATTCCCTAGTGCATTTCCCCCTCCCAGCATGCTAAATAGTAAAATTTGTTATGTTTTTTCTTCATATCAATCTTTGCTTATTAGTTGATTTTTCAGAGAACTTTCAGAAGGTTGAAAGGGAAGTCTTTTCTTGGCCCCTATACTAGTGAGTTTCAGCATGTCTTTGCTCAGACTGCTGCATAATGTCAGGAATGCACCCAAACTCTGACTCCCATCTGGTCTGCACTCTGAGTGTGCGACCCCTCACTAAAAAGTAGAAATGATAATAAATGGCATGCTTTCAGAGAATTGGGATGAGCAATGCCTGACCAAAATCATATTAGTGGAAGAAAAATCAGGACAGAGTAGTGCAATAGAAATCAGGTTAAGTCTGATAGAGTAGTCAACCAAGTCAACTGAAACAAATATTCTGTAAAATTAAAACATTTATGAACAGTGCTGGTAAAAGTGGAAATCAGATCATTTGGGGTTGACAAATGAATAAATGGTCAGTACATTTTTTACTTGAATTTTGTAATTGTTTTACTTCATATTCTATTCCTTCAAAAAGTTATTTGTTTTTATATTTAAAAAGAAATATTACTGTTAGGAGGCCCAAGACTTAAAATAAATATTTTCTCTTCAATGTTGTATGTTAATTAAATGTAAGAAGATGTTTATATTTGAGCATCTCCAATTCACAGCAATGGTCCTAAGGCAATGTTCGCAGTGATCTCATCACTTCATCAAAATGGCTTTTTTAAGAAATTGCATCTTTCTTAGAAATAACAATTGGAACAATTAATTAGTTTCAGTTTTAATTAAACAATGATCTCATTTAACTCTGATTAAATTACAACATCTAGATAAATCCAGACAGCAACATTTAGCTAATTTAATTAGGTATGGTATTGCTTTTCTGTGTTACCACTCTGAATGACTAATAGTTGGTGCTAGTGTTTTTCCTAAACAAGATTTTCTGCATTTTTATTGAATGGACATATGTAAACAACAGGCAAACTACAGCTGAATGTTATCTTATGTTTTTTTCAATTTTTATTCTTGAATAGATCTTAACATGCATGACAAATAAGTGTTTTCCTGTGTTTAAATATTTTTTAAAAACCTCAACAAAAGATTTGAGGTTAATTTTCTAGTGAATAAACTTAAAATTATTTTGAGATAGTAAAGACTGATTGCGCTATAGAAAGTCCAATCCTCCTTACTCCATTCTTTTTTATTATATTATAAATATTGATTTTCAGTATTGTAGTTCAATATTTGGTTCTATTTTTCTTATTTTCTCTCTTTTTTATGTCTCTCTAGCTTTATGTGCCTAAGAGGATTGAACTTCAAGTAGTTATAAGCCATGATTCAACTTTAAAATTTCTGACTTTCTTAGAGATTTATTGTATATCAGTTAGAGATTATATTCAGTTTCACAAATAACCGTAACTCAGATAATATTGAGATTAATATTCTTTCAAGTAAGAGCAAGTTCAGGGGTAGCCATCCCAGGTCCAGAGTGGCAGCTGTTAAAGAAATCATGCCAGACAAGATGAGCAAACAGAAGTCAGTTTTATTCCAATAATATTGCAATAGGAGAAAGATGGTGAACTCAGCTCCACTGAAACAAAAGCATGAAAGGTTTTAAAACTGGGATTGGGTGGGGAGGTGGGGAGTTGTAGGCCACCTGTGGTTACTAAGTGACCAAACGATCATACTCAGAGGAGAAGTAAACTCTCTCCTATCTTCATGACTGGAGGTGGTTTTACAACTTGGAGCAAGGTGCCCACTGAAATTAGGCTCCTATTCTCACACAAAGACTGGAAAATAGGGGTAACTGTCTTCCATGGATGTTTTCATTTCAAAGAGGAGCTTTCCAGGTACCTGAGAAAGACATTCCCTGGGTCATGAAACTTTTACGAGAAGGAAAGAGGCTTTTATAGAGACCTATATACATTTCAAAGGGGTAAAGAAAGAAGTGCAATTAAAATTTTTCTAAATTAAAAACTTTAAGTAAAGAGATGTCTGGGTCCTTACAGTCAGGAAGAAATGTGTCTGAAGTTTTTAGTCAATCTGAAGAAAATGTTAAGACTCTCTTGGTTACAGCTCATGGACTTTAAAGGCTGCAATCTCCGCTGTCCTGTCAGCCTCCTTCCCATGGTGGGTAATTCACCTTGGCAAGGTGATTACCCAGCACCAACCATTATATTTACATTTGGGATAGAAGAAAGAGGAAGTGCAAAGGGCAAAAAGGAGTCTGAGCTGAGCCTGTCTCCATTTTATAGGATTTTTTAAGCCCAGCCCAACAAGTTTAACATAAAATGCAGTGACCATTACTGAGTCTTATGGCTATGTTTATTGGTAAGAAAAACTAGAAAAATAGTTTGTATGTTTTTAAAAATCTGGGCTTATCGCCACTCCAACAAAACTGGCTTATATCGTAATAAAATAAGTGAGATGTATATAATTTATTGAGAAAAATAATAGAAATTACTTAATTTCAGTCTTTTAAATCAAACTATAAAATGCTTTCACAAGTAACCGTTATAAATTATATTTTGCTTCTCAGGGCAGGCTTTTCACATTAAAACCTGAGTTAAGGACTACCATGGGAGCTTGCTACCACATGTTCTTTATGCTTTTGTTCTATTGCTTTCTCTCTGTCTTAACATCACTGGCCTTTCAGATCCAAAGGGCTTTACTTCACACTTAAACATCATGAAATATCTCCCGATGTCATTGTTAAATTTACTTTTAAGTTACATTTGTTTTTAGGGACCACGGTTTTTTAAAACCCACTGATTTTCAAGGATGCTTTGTGGACAGATATAAGATTTGAGATTATATTTCAGGGAAAATATCTCTTTCTACATAGTGATAGATATAATTGTAACCGTGTGACCAACTCAAACCAAGCCTGTTGTTTAACCACGGCTTAAAGTTTTTTGCAGATGGAGCTGAGACAAAATTTGCAAGCACAGGCACACACAGTAGAAAAAGCCTTGACTTCCAAAAGCCAATGATCCTCCAGATGGAACCAAGGAGGCCAGGACACAACCAGAACCTAAAACGCTGGAGCTATTACAGAAGCAGAGAGTTCTTAGTCAGGCAGTTCTGGTACTGAAGCGCACCAATACAAATCTGTCCCATCAGCACTTTTACATACCAATCTGTTCCTCTAACCCACAAAATTTTAACTCAACTTCAGACTGAGGAGACATTTGAGTGTTGTCTCCTGTCTCCTTAACGGTCAGTAAAGCTCTTTCTTCACACAAAATCCTGCATCAGAGAGTTTGGTTTTCTGTGCACATTGGACAGCGAGCCCATTGCTCCATAACATAATGAGGATCCCCAGATTGGACCCTAAGCCAGTTAGCTTAATGCAAATTTGGATACTTGGAGTTTGCAGATATCATTCAAGGACAGGTGGACCTGCAAGACTGGCTAGTGGGACTTTCGTTTGTAGGAAAAAAGGTAAAACTCATTTCTGGAAGAGTCTGTAAGGATAATTTGGAGTTAATGGCTGGTCCCCAAAGTTAAATTCTTCAATATATTCAAGAACAATGTACATTTTAAATCACATTTACAAAATATGGAAATATGTTCCCCTGTAGAAGTTCATAGTAGAGTAGATGAGTGAGGGTTCTGCAAGATACAGGTTATTTTGATTGTTGCACTTGGCTGTATACTTCATGTCAGCATGTGACTTAGGAGAGGCACCCACATTTAATATTTGAAAAAGTAAACGAAAATAAGTTGCCATTCTACATTAGGTCCTTTAAAGAACCAAGAGCACCTGATCTCCTTGTGTGATAGCTTCAAAAACTGTAAGGTAGACATCTGATTTCTTCAGGGTGGTGGTAGTTTGGAGTGGAAAAGGTGGGATCACCACAACACAAGCTCTGTTAGCAGCAGGGCGAAACAGTCATAGCAACTACAGGCCAGGGCACGGTAACCATGCAGTTACCAGGGAGCCACAAGGTAAAGGTGGAGCAGACTGTGCAAAAAGATTAAAAAGTAGACATTAATGGGCCCTGGAGGGATGATGAAAATCTCCCTGGGGATCTCTAAAATACTTAGGTATGGTTTCAGAGTGTACCCATCCCTAAGAGTTTGTAATTTAAAAACTAACACAACTATGACCTATAGATATACCTCATGCTTTCTAACCTTAAGAAATTCTAATCGTATATGCTGTATAATAGGCAAAGTTTTCTTTCTGTGACTCTATTAATGCATAATTGAAGAAGTGAGAAAAGAATCGGAGGCACTGATAAAATATTAGAATTTATTTGAGTCTAATATGGGTGACTGTGGTTTGAGAAAAGAGCACCAAGCCACCTTGGGATGTGCTTTCCGAAGGGCCAGCAGAACATTAGCATTTTTATAATTACAGAAAAGTGAAGAACAAAGTGGAGAAAAGAAGACAGAGCCTCAATCAGCACATCAATCTTTCTGAAATGCTGTAACATAGCATTACATAGTTAGTGATTGGCTATCAGTTGCACCCTAGTACAGATGTATGCGTAAGTGTAATAAGATACATTTTCAGCATTCCTAAGTTAATACAACTTCTTTAGGCATCGGTAAGTCTGGTAGGAGGTTAAAAGCAGTCTTGTGGGGCCGGCCCGGTGGCGCACTGCTACAGTGCGCCGCTTGGGAGCGTGGCAACCCTCCTGCTGAGGGTTCGGATCCCACATACAGACTGGTTCCCGCTCACTGGCTGAGCGAGGTGCGGTCCCGTTGCTGGACACAAAAAAAGACAAAAAAGAAAAAAAAAAGCAGTCTTGTGGTAACACTTCCGAATGTGTGGACATGGCTGTTGCCCCATTCCAGATTACCCAAAGCTATTAGGAATGCAGTTGACCTCAGTCAGAGCAGATTTCTGGTTTGTCAATATGTAAGCAGAAGACATGCTGGTCTGAGTCATAATTATACAGCAGCACTGTATATTGCATAGAGTGGACATAAGGCTAAGCATAGAGTGGACTTTCAGGAGTATTTATTGAATGAATTGAATTATTCCAAAGATTTTTTTATATGCAATTTATATTTCCTTAAAGCAATCTTTAATAGTAGCTATATTTGTTAGACATTTTATTTGAAAAAAGAAAGAACATAATGTATAATGATTAGCCAAATATCACATGGCTGTTATACGGAGCAGTCAGACACTACTCTGAATCATCTGCTTCCAGCCCAAATGACCTGCCTGATAAACCACTCTGCATGCTTTTAAAGCAACCAGCCTACCAAAAAGGATCTCAAAGTTACGTTTACTAGGAGGCCCCTGAACTAGGGGCTGCTCTCTAGTGAGTCCTTGAGAACTAGTAGGACTTTCAAAAACTGTGAATTTGTTAAAATAATAGTAACAATCAACTGTCACTCAAATAAAATTGTATTCCTTCAGAGAGTCAACTGACCTTTAGCTGGGCCTACACAAAAATGTACTTATTTGATTTTAAAAGATCACACAAACCTCTCTCTTCCTTATATTTACTAAATAAATTTCTAGGAAGCCATTGGTTTGGACTGAATTCCTGCACTAGGCCCCAACAGACCAAACCAAAATGGACTTGCTCATGTTAGAGTTACTCATGCTAAAATTCCATGCCACCAACCCGAAACTAAGAGCATTATCCAAACTTCTGAGAAACCAGAGAGGGATAATAGTCAAATCCCCAAACAGGCCACTTTTAGCTGGCATGGTAAGAAAGTCCCCTCTGCTTTAACTTTTACAAAGAAAGTAGTTTTGAAATGACAGTCTGCTTTTTGTTTTCTGTTTCTGCTGTCCTTAGCCCTTCTGAACGTAAAACCAACTTCATCCGCTCAGCTCATTCTATTTTATGAAAGGAGGTGTTGCCCGATTCTAGAATGGCAAATAAAAACCAATTAAGATAAATAAATAAAAAATAAAAATAAATAAATAGATAGATAGATAGATAGATAAACAAACAAACAAATAAATAAAGCAAGCAAGCAAGCAACCAACCTATTACTGGCTTCCATTTGTTCATACTGCACTTAAAAATCCCATCTCTTCTAAACACAGCACATACGACTTCCTATTAGAAGTCATTGAGGACATCCTCAGTCAAGTATTCTCTTCAGCATTATGCTTTATACCAGCCTCTGGCAGCAGAGGATGACTAGTCTATTCTGGATACCTGTGGACAAAGATACATATACACTCTGAATAACCCATTGTATTAGTTTGCTAGGCTGCTGTAATAAAGTACCCCAAATCAGGTGGCTTAGGACAAAAGAGATTTATGGTCTCACAGTTCTGTAGGCTAGTAGTCTGAAATCAAGGTGTTGGCAGGGCCATGCTCCTGAACGCACTAGGGGAGCATCTATCCCAGGGCTCTCTCCTTGTTTCTGGTAGCTCCTTGGTTTGTGACAACATAACTCCAGTCTTCATGTAGTATTCTCCCTGTATGTAACTGTCTCTTCACATGGCATTCTTTTTAAAATGACAGCAGTCATATTAGATTAGAGGCCCACCATACTCCAACAATCATCTTAACAAATTACATCTGCAATAACTGTATTTTTAAATATTTTGTCATGTGCTATATATCTTTTTTTGATATTACATAGACATAGGGTATTAGAGTCTGATTAATTAGGCATTGTATTTTATATATATATATATATATAAACAAACTATATATATATATAAAATTTATATGGCCCTGAATAGTTTGGTTTCTCAGAAAAAATCAATCAACTACTATATTAGATCAAGAAATTGATACAAAACCCCTCAGAAGTCAAAAGAAGATGAGATTATTTTATGTTTTGATTTCACTAGATTTTAAAAAATCATGTATATTTTAAATGTTTACAGTTAAAAATCACCCCTTTAATAGAGAAAAGAAAATGCAATATAATATTGCTATCCCAAAATGCCCCTTTATACTTTTTAATATACTTTAGTTAGTTTACATCTTCACCAATTTTCTAAAGAGATGTATTTCAAGAACACCAATAAGAAACCAATGTTGTTACATACATTGCAGTATTGATGAGAATATCAAAATACTTTTAATTTTCTTTAAGTGTTTCTGAAAAACAAAAATACAGAAAAAAAGTTGAAATAAAGGGGTGCTCGGAGAGGAACTTTTTAGTAACATATGCAGATACTTCAGTGTCGTGTGCATATTTATTTTTGTGTGCGTGTGTGACATGTATATATATTTCTAAACAGTTCACTTATTATAGAGGTAAATAAACAAGTTAAAACATAAAATACATATGTAAGTAACCCTTCAAAAAACTACTGAAGAACGTGAAATAAGATCTTCAGTGATGGAAAAGAAAAATATTCTATTTTGGAATAAGGATATTCAATATGATGTTTTCATTAAAGTATCAGTTCTTTGTAAAATGATATGTGAATTTAAAAACAACCTCAGCAAAAACAGAAACAAAAAAATATTTACCTCAAATTTAATTTTTTTATCCTCATCTTACTCCAACTTTCAGCAATATTCGGACTCTTTACTATGAAACATTTCCTTCTTTCACAATTTTCTGCGTGTAATCTCTGTGTAATCCCACTAACCAGGTTTTCATTCTATCTTATTAGCTTCTTCTCCTTAGTCATATCAGCTATTTTTCTTCTTGTACTAACCTTGAAATGCTGGAGTACACCAAAGCTCATCCCTCTGTTCTCTTTTATTCTATATCTACACCTACTCCTTGGGTGATTTTATTCTATGCTTTTAAATACCCCTATTTAACAACAACTCCCAAAATTATATCATAAGTTCTTATATCTTCACTGGGCCTGAGGTTAGATCACCCAAATGCTTACAGGACATCGCTAGGTCCATAAATATCAGACACCTCAAATTTAATGTGTTCAAACACAACTCTTCATTTTTCTTCCAAATTTTTGCTTCTCCAATCTCTCCTTTCTCAGCAATTGCTACCACCAAATACTGTCTTTTAAATTATAAACAAACAAATAAATAAAAAAGAATGTAAAAATAATAGAAATAATTTTGGGTTAATATAATCTCCAAACCTACATCTGTCCATCTTTACTGTACTATTCCCTGCAAATTCTCGAACTATCCTGATCTCTTTCTAGTCTGACACATCCTAATGCTGTATCTGTTTACTTCGATAACCTTCTAACTCATCAGCTTGTTTTCATCTTTTCCTTCATTGTTAATTCTTTTCCACACCTTAAACAAAATTTTATTTCAAAAATAAAAATAGAAAATCCACCTCTGGCTTTAACAGGGTAGTTACACTTACAGTACAATTAACTGCCTTGACATGTGCAACTAAAAACTGGATAAATTTTAACAAGTGTTCATTTTGCAACAGTTTCTCTGTGCTGGAAAGGCAAACTTTAGAATTCTTGGTTACCAAGTAGCAGGATTTGATGGAAAAAAGAGTACTCAGAGAAGTTAGCAAAATATTTTACACAAAATTTCTCTTTGAGACACTTTTCAACTCTTACCTGTACAGACATATTACAGGCTAAGAAAAAACAGCTTTTAAGTGGCTAAGACAGTTCATGTTACATTTCTCAGGAGATAAAGAATTATAGAATAGCATCTGTGAAGTCAAAGATCTCATGAAATATCTGAAGCTTCACTGAGACCCCCAAAAAGCTACAATTTAAGAGTAATGGTTTCAAATGTTAATACGATGTGCCCATAATCTCATGCCTGCCAAAAAAAAGAAAATTAAGTCTTGTGTTGGAAGTTATCATAATTCAGAGTCTCTACCTTTTTAAGAAACATAATGTCCTTCATTCAATGAAATATTTCCAAGCATACCAGGAAACAAGATTCATTTGCCAGAAACCAAGGATAAAAATTGAGAAGTCGAATTAGACTGAAGTGATAGTAATCTTGGTACTAGATTTAACAGAAAATAACTTTAAAATAAGTATAATTAATATCTTCAACAAAATAGATGAAAGGATGGAGACTATTATAAGTGATCTTAAATCTATAAAAATAATTAAATGTAATTCCTAGAAATGAAATATAATATACAACATAAAGAATCACTAGATGAGTTTAACAGTAGGAATCCACAGCAGAAGATAAGGTTAGGAAACTGAAATATAACAAGTAGAGAATATCTTGATCAAGCACTAAGAATTCAAAGGATTAAAAAAAATACAGAATAGAATATTAGATACATACATATACCTGGAATCCTGGAAGAAGAAAAGGACAATGGAATAGAATCAATATTTGAAGGAATACTGGCCAATAATTTTCAAGATGAAGCAAAGACATCAAACCACGTACTCGAAAAGTTGAATGAACCTCAAGCAAAGGCATATGTATATCAAATATGAAGTATATGTATACAATATGTATGTAATTGTGCACATATGTGCCCATCTTAGTAAAATAATTAAAATTAAAATTGGAGAACGCTATATAATGTTATCACCTCTCCCCTTTCACCATCTTCTTTTCTTCTTTTCATGGAATACCACTCCCTGAAACCACCTTTACCTATGTTGTCACATTGCCATCTAGGTTAAAAGGCAAGCTCCCTTTGTGATGACATACATCCCTTGTGATGATGAGTCTGTTTTACTCTGTTTTGTTAACTACTTAACCACACTGAATAAATCAGGGTCTAGCCCATAGTAAGTGCTTGTTTAACATCATCTGAGTGAATAAATGTTGAGTGCATATTACATCTTTGAAAGAATGGAAATGCCCATTATCTTAATGACATATTTTTGAACGTTTTTTATTTTACCTATATTAATTTGACTTTGTAAGTCAGCACAGAAGGTAATATTACCTTCATTATACTGATGGTAAATTTAAGATTCAGAGGAGTTGTGATTTGCCTGAAGTCACATAGCTCATGCATAGCAAAGTCAGAATTGTATCTCTAGAGTATGTTGTAGAAAGTGGAGCTCTGTAACAAATAACAATAAATTCATCATTTGATCTGATAATCTCCATCACAATTACATAACAGTAAGCCATAGTAAAGGTTAAAAAACAGAGATAGTTGCTGTCTGCCTTTCTAGATGCCAAGTCCATTTGAGAGCCAACGGAAGAGTAAATAATACATGTGCTGAAGTATGGTGACCCCCACTGAAGAGATACGAAAGGATTTAAGGGATTTAATTTCAGGAACTTAGAAACAAGTCTTTATGATTGTAACTTCACTCTTTTGTCAGGGCCTCAATTTTTGACCAATTTCAACTGGTCTAAATTAAGCTAATCGAAGCAGTTATGCTTCCTGTGAACTTGAACAAAAACTTTCTCACTCTCTCTCTCTTTCTCTCTCTCTCTCTCCCCGCCCCCTCTCTCCCCCTCTCCCCTCTCTCTCTGTCTCTTTCTCTTCTCCCTCCCACCATGAAGAAACTTAGAAGCTTCCCTACGGATGTAAGGATGTAATAATTCACTGCAATAGTGAAAATCAGGTTGCTATGGTGAATTAAAAAAAATTAGGCTAATAATGTTTTCCAGTTATATTTTATACAAGCATTATGTACTGTCAAAGGAGTCCTTTCTAGAATTATAAACTACTATTTCTTATGTGACTTTATCTGCAACTTTTATTTGAAGAGATGAGTACCTACTGGAGTTGCCTAGAATGACAGGTTAAACACCACGACTATTAAAATAACATATGCTAGTTTGACCCCAATGCAAAAGAACATTATTTCTGGAAACAATCTCTCTTCATCATAAAAATTAAATTATTTCATCAGACCTAAAGCCACTTGCAGTTATTAATATGCAATTACAATTTCATGAGATTTGAAGTCTAGAATTAATTACCATTTTAATATTTGATCTTGCCTTCAAATTTTATATTATAAATAAAGTTACTGAAGCCTTTCCTCTAAGTACAATACATATTAGAGATCTTGAATATGATGCCACTTAAGTGGAAACATACCAAGTGCCATTGCCAAAACTGAATGTTAAATTACTACAATATTTATAGAAATATCAGTATGAATGGTGTGACAGTCATTTATTTTTTAACCAACAAGGGTGCTTAGGCTTAGATTTCATGGTCTCACCATGCTCCTCAGCATAATTGGAATGTGATTTAGAGGGCAATAAATGAGTATCAAAAAAATGCACATAATTGAGGAACAGAAACAGATTTCAGAAATACATGGCTTAATTGATGTCCTGAGGACCTAGAACAGCTGGAGGCCTCCCTTCATTGTGCTGCTCATTCGCACTGGGGGAGAAGAGCATGAGAAGGCCCCCTAGCCGCAGAAATACCCACTACCTCCTTTCCCTATTGTAACCACAGTCATAATTTCCCAGTTATATGCTTAGAATTTGTGAGTAATTATCTGCCCCTGAAAGAAGAGGGAATTCTTTGGAGAAGTGAAGATATTTTAGAGTGTGCATAGTGAATTGCATCTCAAATCAAAAAGCACAGATGTATTTTCTGAAGTGAAATTCCAGCCACCATGGACAGTAAATTCCCCAATTAACTGCAGATTAGTTTATTTTTATGTGTGCTGTTATTCGAAGTAGCATCATCTAGACTGATACATAGGATCCAAATGAGAACAGATGAGGAATCAGGCAAGATGCTGCTACTCACATTCGATGTGTATAAAATCACTAAAGAAATCATTAAAAAAAAAAAATCACACATAATACATGTAGACAGAACATAAAATGTCATCATAATGGATGACAAAGTCAATCCAGGTTCAAATATTCCTTACAGATTTGTACCCATATCTATTATTTTACATTCCTCATAATAACTTCAAAGTATCTGTGTTTTTTGTTTTTTTCTTTTAAATTAACTAGGTAAGAGAAACACAAATATTTCAGCTATATCTCTAAGGACTTATCTGAAGCATTAATTTGGCAATAATAATTGGCTTGTTTAGCAAACAGAGTTTTTACATTTGAAAATAACAACAACAAAAAAAAAGACACCAAATTAAATGCACATGTTGAAATTTGAAATTTTGTTACAAAGGGAGGTAATAGTGGAAATGTTAAGTGGATCCTTGTTCTTTATTCCGTGAATTACATAGGGATAGCAATAATGCTATTCAATTATTGACTAAAATTATTCCTAATTGTAACCGGTTGAATATGCTCACCCAGATTTTATGCACACCCTCAGAATTTGGATTTGGCCTTCTTTGGACCCTCAGAATCTGACATTCTTTTTAAAAGGAATCTTTGCAGACTTATTAGTTAAGATGGGGTCCTACTGGATTATGGTGGTTCCTAAATCCAGTGTCTGGTGTCCTTATAAAAAGAGGAGAGGACACACTAAAATATGCAGGGGAGAGGTCATGTGGTGATGGAGGCAGAGGAAAAGCTACAGGAGCTACAGGAAAAGAAACACCAAGGATTGCACGCAACCTTCTTCACAGCCTCCAGAAGAAACCAACTCTGCTGACACCTGAAGTTTAGACTTCTAGCCTCCGGAACTGTTAGAGAATTAATTCTTGTTGACTTAAGCCACCAATTTTGGAGAAATTTGTTACAGCAGTCCTAAGAAAGTTAATACGTTAGTGAAAAAATCACATGGTACATAATTTGCAAAAATGAAAACTGATTGAGGAAGCTGGGCTTTCTACTTATGCTTTTTTGAAAAATGAAATTTGTGCAAATCCTTCCTGTGGACAGGATGCCCTGATGTGTGGTAATCCTCCAAATACTATTTTCTGACTTTAATTCCCCCCCCCGCCCTCAAAAAAAAAAAAAAAAAAAAAAGTGTGATCAAAGCAGAGAATAAAATTACCCCAGATAATATGTAAAATGCTCACCTGATTCTGTAAGGTGTTGTCATGGATTATAGAATCATTTGATGATACAGGGTTCCTACATCCTACACACTAAAATAAAGGCCAGTTGGATTAAAGAACTGTAAACAAAAACTTTTGAGCAACTTAAAGAAGATAAATTACATATTTCTATTA
>NW_007730605.1:173465-177732 GCF_000696425.1 Galeopterus variegatus
GGGCACGGTAACCATGCAGTTACCAGGGAGCCACAAGGTAAAGGTGGAGCAGACTGTGCAAAAAGATTAAAAAGTAGACATTAATGGGCCCTGGAGGGATGATGAAAATCTCCCTGGGGATCTCTAAAATACTTAGGTATGGTTTCAGAGTGTACCCATCCCTAAGAGTTTGTAATTTAAAAACTAACACAACTATGACCTATAGATATACCTCATGCTTTCTAACCTTAAGAAATTCTAATCGTATATGCTGTATAATAGGCAAAGTTTTCTTTCTGTGACTCTATTAATGCATAATTGAAGAAGTGAGAAAAGAATCGGAGGCACTGATAAAATATTAGAATTTATTTGAGTCTAATATGGGTGACTGTGGTTTGAGAAAAGAGCACCAAGCCACCTTGGGATGTGCTTTCCGAAGGGCCAGCAGAACATTAGCATTTTTATAATTACAGAAAAGTGAAGAACAAAGTGGAGAAAAGAAGACAGAGCCTCAATCAGCACATCAATCTTTCTGAAATGCTGTAACATAGCATTACATAGTTAGTGACTGGCTCTCAGTTGCACCCTAGTACAGATGTATGCGTAAGTGTAATAAGATACATTTTCAGCATTCCTAAGTTAATACAACTTCTTTAGGCATGGGTAAGTCTGGTAGGAGGTTAAAAGCAGTCTTGTGGTAACACTTCCAGAATGTGTGGACATGGCTGTTGCCCCATTCCAGATTACCCAAAGCTATTAGGAATGCAGTTGACCTCAGTCAGAGCAGATTTCTGGTTTGTCAATATGTAAGCAGAAGACATGCTGGTCTGAGTCATAATTATACAGCAGCACTGTATATTGCATAGAGTGGACATAAGGCTAAGCATAGAGTGGACATTCAGGAGTATTTATTGAATGAATTGAGTATTTCAAAGATTTTTTTATATGCAATTTATTTTTCCTTAAAGCAATCTTTAATAGTAGCTATATTTGTTAGACATTTTATTTGAAAAAAGAAAGAACATAATGTATAATGATTAGCCAAATATCACATGGCTGTTATACGGAGCAGTCAGACACTACTCTGAGTCATCTGCTTCCAGCCCAAATGACCTGCCTGATAAACCACTCTGCATGCTTTTAAAGCAACCAGCCTATCAAAAAGGATTTCAAAGTTACGTTTACTAGGAGGCCCCTGAACTAGGGGCTTCTGTCTAGTGAGTCCTTGAGAACTAGTAGGACTTTCAAAAACTGTGAATTTGTTAAAATAATAGTAACAATCAACTGTCACTCAAATAAAATTGCATTCCTTCAGAGAGTCAACTGACCTTCAGCTGGGCCTACCCAAAAATGTACTTATTTGATTTTAAAAGATCACACAAACCTCTCTCTGCCTTATATTTACTAAATAAATTTATAGGAAGCCATTCGTTTGGACTGAATTCCTGCACTGGGCCCAACAGACCAAACCAAAATTGAATTGCTCATGCTAGAGTTACTCATGCTAAAATTCCATGCCACCAACCCGAAACTAAGAGCATAATCCAAACTTCTGAGAAACCAGAGAGGGATAATAGTCAAATCCCCAAACAGGCCACTTTTAGCTGGCATGGTAAGAAAGTCCCCTCTGCTTTAACTTTTACAAAGAAAGTAGTTTTGAAATGACAGTCTGCTTTTTGTTTTCTGTTTCTGCTGTCCTTAGCCCTTCTGAACGTAAAACCAACCTCATCCGCTCAGCTCATTCTATTTTATGAAAGGAGGTGTTGCCCGATTCTAGAATGGCAAATAAAAGCCAATTAAGATAAATAAATTAAAAATAAAAATAAATAAATAAATAGATAAATAGATAGATAGATAGATAAACAAACAAACAAACAAATAAATAAAGCAAGCAAGCAACCAGCCTATTACTGGCTTCCATTTGTTCATACTGCACTTAAAAATCCCATCTCTTCTAAACACAGCACATACGACTTCCTATTAGAAGTCATTGAGGACATCCTCAGTCAAGTATTCTCTTCAGCATTATGCTTTATACCAGCCTCTGGCAGCAGAGGATGACTAGTCTATTCTGGATACCTGTGGACAAAGATACATATACACTCTGAATAACTCATTGTATTAGTTTGCTAGGCTGCTGTAATAAAGTACCCCAAATCAGGTGGCTTAGGACAAAAGAGATTTATGGTCTCACAGTTCTGGAGGCTGGTAGTCTGAAATCAAGGTGTTGGCAGGGCCATGCTCCTGAACGCGCTAGGGGAGCATCTATCCCAGGGTTCTCTCCTTGTTTCTGGTAGCTTCTTGGTTTGTGGCAACATAACTCCAGCCTTCATGTGGTATTCTCCCTGTGTGTATCTGTCTCTTCACATGGCATTCTTTTTAAAATGACAGCAGTCATATTAGATTAGAGGCCCACCATACTCCAACCATCATCTTAACAAATTACATCTGCAATAACTGTATTTTTAAATATTTTGTCATGTGCTATATATCTTTTTTTGATATTACATAGACATAGGGTATTAGAGTCTGATTAATTAGGCATTGTATTTTATATATATATATATATATAAACAAACTATATATATATATAAAATTTATATGGCCCTGAATAGGTTGGTTTCTCAGAAAAAATCAATCAACTACTATATTAGATCAAGAAATTGATACAAAACCCCTCAGAAGTCAAAAGAAGATGAGATTATTTTATGTTTTGATTTCACTAGATTTTAAAAAATCATGTATATTTTAAATGTTTACAGTTAAAAATCACCCCTTTAATAGAGAAAAGAAAATGCAATATAATATTGCTATCCCAAAATGCCCCTTTATACTTTTTAATATACTTTAGTTAGTTTACATCTTCACCAATTTTCTAAAGAGATGTATTTCAAGAACACCAATAAGAAACCAATGTTGTTACATACATTGCAGTATTGATGAGAATATCAAAATACTTTTAATTTTCTTTAAGTGTTTCTGAAAAACAAAAATACAGAAAAAAAGTTGAAATAAAGGGGTGCTCGGAGAGGAACTTTTTAGTAACATATGCAGATACTTCAGTATCGTGTGCATATTTATTTTTGTGTGCGTGTGTGACATGTATATATATTTCTAAGCAGTTCATTTATTATAGAGGCAAATAAACAAGTTAAAATATAAAATACATATGTAAGTAACCCTTTAAAAGACTACTGAAGAACGTGAAATAAGATCTTCAGTGATGGAAAAGAAAAACATTCTATTTTGGAATAAGGATATTCAATACGATGTTTTCATTAAAGTATCAGTTCTTTTTAAAATGATATGTGAATTTAAAACAACCTCAGCAAAAACAGAAACAAAAAAATATTTACCTCAAATTTAATTTTTTTATCCTCATCTTACTCCAACTTTCAGCAATATTCGGACTCTTTACTATGAAACATTTCCTTCTTTCACAATTTTCTGCGTGTAATCTCTGTGTAATCCCACTAACCAGGTTTTCATTCTATCTTATTAGCTTCTTCTCCTTAGTCATATCAGCTATTTTTCTTCTTGTACTAACCTTGAAATGCTGGAGTACACCAAAGCTCATCCCTCTGTTCTCTTTTATTCTATATCTACACCTACTCCTTGGGTGATTTTATTCTATGCCTTTAAATACCCCTATTTAACAACAACTCCCAAAATTATATCATAAGTTCTTATATCTTCACTGGGCCTGAGGTTAGATCACCCAAATGCTTACAGAACATCGGTAGGTCCATAAATATCAGACATCTCAAATTTAATGTGCTCAAACACAACTCTTCATTTTTCTTCCAATTTTTTTGCTTCTCCAATCTCTCCTTTCTCAGCAATTGCTACCACCAAATACTGTCTTTTAAATTATAAACAAACAAACAAACAAACAAATAAATAAAAAAGAATGTAAAAATAATAGAAATAATTTTGGGTTAATATAATCTCCAAACCTACATCTGTCCATCTTTACTGTTCTATTCCCTGCAAATTCTCGAACTATCCTGATCTCTTTCTAGTCTGACACATCCTAGTGCCGTATCTGTTTACTTCGATAACCTTCTAACTCATCTGCTTGTTTTCATCTTTTCCTTCATTGTTAATCCTTTTCCACACCTTAAGCAAAATTTTATTTCAAAAATAAAAATAGAAAATCCACCTCTGGCTTTAACAGGGTAGTTACACTTATAGTACAATTAACTGCCTTGACATGTGCAACTAAAAACTGGATAAATTTTAACAAGTGTTCATTTTGCAACAGTTTCTCTGTGCTGGAAAGGCAAAC
>NW_007730605.1:178666-180090 GCF_000696425.1 Galeopterus variegatus
AATATACAACATAAAGAATCACTAGATGAGTTTAACAGTAGGAATCCACAGCAGAAGATAAAGTTAGGAAACTGAAATATAACAAGTAGAGAATATCTTGATCAAGCACTAAGAATTCAAAGGATTAAAAAAAAATACAGAATAGAATATTAGATACATACATATACCTGGAATCCTGGAAGAAGAAAAGGACAATGGAATAGAATCAATATTTGAAGGAATACTGGCCAATAATTTTCAAGATGAAGCAAAGACATCAAACCACGTACTCGAAAAATTCAATGAACCTCAAGCAAAGGCATATGTATGTGAAATATGAAGTATATGTATACAATATGTATGTAATTGTGCACATATGTGCCCAAATTAGTAAAATAATTAAAATTACATGAGAATGCTATATAATGTGATCACCTCTCCCCTTTCACCATCTTCTTTTCTTCTTTTCATGGAATACCACTCCCTGAAACCACCTTTACCTATGTTGTCACATTGCCATCTAGGTTAAAAGGCAAGCTCCCTTTGTGATGACATCCCTTGTGATGATGAGGCTGTTTTACTCTGTTTTGTTAACTACTTAACCACACTGAATAAATCAGGGTCTAGCCCATAGTAAGTGCTTGTTTAACATCATCTGAGTGAATAAATGTTGAATGCATATTACATCTTTGAAAGAATGGAAATGCCCATTATCTTAATGACATATTTTTGAACTTTTTTTATCTTACCTATATTAATTTGATTTTGTAAGTCAGCACAGAAGGTAATATTAACTTCATTATACTGATGGTAAATTTAAGATTCAGAGGAGTTGTGATTTGCCTGAAGTCACATAGCTTATGCATAGCAAAGTCAGAATTGTATCTCTAGAATATGTTGTAGAAAGTGGAGCTCTGTAACAAATAACAATAAATTCATCATTTGATCTGATAATCTCCATCACAATTACATAACAGCAAGCCATAGTAAAGGTTAAAAAACAGAGATAGTTGCTGTTTGCCTTTCTAGATGCCAAGTCCATTTGAGAGCCAACGGAAGAGTAAATAATACATGTGCTGAAGTATGGTGACCCCCACTGAAGAGATACGAAAGGATTTAAGGGATTTAATTTCAGGAACTTAGAAACAAGTCTTTATGATTGTAACTTCACTCTTTTGTCAGGGCCTCAATTTTTGACCAATTTCAACTGGTCTAAATTAAGCTAATCGAAGCAGTTATGCTTCCTGTGAACTTGAACAAAAACTTTCTCACTCTCTCTTTCTCTCTCTCTCTCTCCCCGCCCCCTCTCTCCCCCTCTCTCCCCTCTCTCTCTGTCTCTTTCTCTTCTCCCTCCCACCATGAAGAAACTTAGAAGCTTCCCTATGGATGTAAGGATGTAATAATTCACTGCAATAGTGAAAATCAGGTTGCTATGGTGAATTAAA
>NW_007730605.1:181581-183261 GCF_000696425.1 Galeopterus variegatus
TACACCATGCATTGATTGCAAACTCAAACTGTGACCTGTCACCAGCTCTTTGCAATGCAAAAAACATATTGATTATGGATAACAGAACATAAAATCTGTTTCAGATCATTATTCATTTAGCAGATTTTCTTTTTACTTAAGGAGCACACCACGTGGGACACAAAAACAGGTGAACCATACTGATGATTTGGTCCCAGATTTGCCCTACATTCTTCTACCTCCAAATTCTTCGAAATCTAAGAATATGTAATGACTCCTAAGATCCTCTATGAAATTAGCATAATTTATTCTATTTTCATTTCTGAATATATTAAAGCATAGATATGTTAAAATTATTTGTTACCCAACACTTTCAAAATTCAGGACTAAATCTTTTTAATATATTTTGCACATTGTAACCATTTGAGTTTGTCATAAAAGCTATGATTTACCTTGTTAAGAAAATGAACATAATCTTATACACAAATACACACACCTACACAAAAGCACACACAGTTACATATATTTTTTGTGTGCATTATTTTAAAATATTCATGTCTTTAAAGCATTTGAAGCTTCCTGAAATTTATCCTTAAATACTCTAATGGTAATCAGACCTCAAATTAAGAGTCATTGCAAATAATTTTCTATAAAAAGCACTCCATTCCTTGGTATCTGTGAAGAACTCAAATAAAAAAATAAGAAGGTATTATAAATATTATTGTAATAATGTAAATCCTTTATAATCAATTTTTCCCTTCTTCAACACAATTATCTGTAGGATATCTATGCAGAAAATTTCTGAAAAGGTATATACATTTTTCAAAATGCTTTTTTTCCATAATAATTAGTATATAAGGAACTCCTACAAACACAGCTGTTGCATCCACTTTCCAACATTTTTTGTCAATTATTCAGCTAACTGCTATGACTTTATAAGAATGTTGTTTCCCCCCAAACTCTGTCAGTATAATGTCCAGTGATAACGTCCTATTATTTGACTGTCACTTCTTTATGCATTTTTGCAATTCAAACATTTTTGCTTATTAATAGTAAAAATGCACATGCCAGATGAAAATCATTATGTGTGGTATTTCTTTCGGAATGCTTACTCCTTGTTTAGATTCACACTTAATAAATAGTGAGTGCTCAAAAAAATGAATGCTAAATAGAATGTAAATGAGGAACTCTGTCTTTCCCTTACTATGTTAGCAAATTGTTTCAAGTTTCTAAGCTTATGATTTCATCTAAAGAAATGGAAACAGTAAATGTCTACCTCCTAAGACTGATTTATATAGTACGATAATTTAGGTAATAAAATTTACCAAATTTCTTCGCATGTAGGAAGAACTTAATATGGCTTCGCCTTCTTTTGTCTTAATTCTTTTTAATCTGTGAATGTGATGTATGCTGTGAATTATTTATGTATAACTGTTTTTTTAAAATGCCTGTTTTAAAAAAATGAATTTGCTGAAAGATAAATGTCAACTTAGACAAAATTTTAACACTTTATTGTCTCAATTTTTATGTTTCAGACTTAGTACTTATTTGGCAAACACAGAAAATCTAAAAAGGAAACTATAAATCATTGTAATCCTTCACTTCTCCCCCCTCCTCTTTGTCCTCCTGCTTCATTCCTCCTTCAACTAAAAGGTGCATAAAATCCTCAAGTCACACTAATTAATTCCATTTCCAAAAAAT
>NW_007730605.1:184188-184912 GCF_000696425.1 Galeopterus variegatus
CTTCAACTAAAAGGTGCATAAAATCCTCAAGTCACACTAATTAATTCCATTTCCAAAAAATAAGCACTATCAGTGGTTCAGAGGAGGTTCTTTTCAGAGTTTGTAGTATAATCTCACTTTTATGAGGTGTGGAGGAATAAACCTTCATGAAGATGTGCTCTACCTATGTGCTAGCTATCCCTCTTTCCTCTGCAAATCCACTCCCCACTTCTCAGCTTTGCTCTGTGTTCTAAGGCACTTCCTTGCCCTTTGCCTTTCTCCAATTAGCTTCCACCACTGGAGGCCTTAGCAGAAGTTAAGAAGTTGGGAAGAAAATAAGGTAAAGGTATTTATTATCCAGACTTGGTCCTGCTGGGTTCTTGCACATAGGATTTGCCCTTCTAGTGCCGACAACAGCTCCGTCAGTCTGCCCTATCTATACAGCTATGTCTCTGGATTCAGGAACTGCTATGTCCCTTATGTTTTCACCTCTAGGGATATTAATAGCTATCTGTTGTCTGCAGTCTTGAGATACTGCATCATCCCTCCTTCTCTTCCCTAAACCTTTTGAAAATAGTCCTTTCATTAAAATCATCTCAGTTATAAGCTTGAGTGTCCCATCTTTTTGTCCCTGGGTTTGGACTGGTAAACCTAGGTGTACATTCATTTATTCATTGCCTTATTCATTCTAAATGAGTATCTGTGCATTACAATGCAGTGTGCTAAGTGGGTAAATATTTTCCAC
>NW_007730605.1:186139-187356 GCF_000696425.1 Galeopterus variegatus
GCAGATTGTCACGTAGGCCTGGTCACACAAGAAGGGGTGTGGGGCTACAGGTCCCCAACAGCTGAAGACAAGCTAATTATTTTCAGAATTATTAATGGAGTCCTTCCTACTCAGTGGCCATTGACTAGGGAAACTATTGACATTGAGTTATTAGGAACAACCTAGACCACAAAGCCATTTTCAAGAAAAAGAATAATAACATGCTGAAGCGAGACATCTGGCTCAGGGTATCTCACAAAAATACAGCCAAGGTTTGTGGATGGTGGAGGTGAGGCTGCAGTTATCTTGAGGCTGGATTGGGGGATAACTAACTTCCAAGCTCACTCACATGACTACTGGCAGTCTTTCGGTTATCACTGCCTATTGCAGAAGGCCAACCTAACTTCTTTGACACAGGGCTTTTCCATACATTGCAGTAAAGCAAGTATGGCCTTGCTTTATCAGAGTCAACAAGAGAAGAACAAGAAAAAGTGAACTCCAATAAGATGTGAGTCACAATTTTTAAAACTCAGTCTTGAAAGTGGCATCCTATCACTTTTTCTCTATTACATTTGCTGGAAACAAGTACCAGTTTCAAACCACACTCAAGGCAAGGAAATTGCACTAGAGTGTGAATACCAGGAGGTGGAGATCATTGGGAACTAATTTAGAAGCTGATTACTGCATTAGGACAATTTTAAAAAATAACCTAGGTAATATACAAAAATATTAATATTGACCTGATTGCAAATTAACTAGAAATATGATCTCCTAAAAGAAGTCAAAACCTTGAGAGATAGAGAATTAAATTTCCCCTTTCTGTTAAATGTAATAAACTGCTACGATTTCTAGATTGTTGTTGAGAGAAAATCACTTAAAATTTCTTTCATTACTAGTGGCAATTTTGCCATTTCCTAATCTCTTTACAGTAGAATGCCTTCTATTTTTTATTTTTGTACGTAAATTGATTCTGCTCTTAAAGCCTTTATGATGTATAAAATTAATTTATACTGTCCAAGACAACATAGTGCTTTATTAAACAGTATTTTGTTGAGCTGAATAGATATTTTTCAAAGGAAGACATACAGATGGCTAACAGGTACATGAAAAAATGCTCAACATCACTAGTCATCAGGGTAATGCAAATTAAAACCACATTGAGATATCACCTCACCCAAGTTAGACTGGCTATAATCTAAAAGATGGAGAATAACAAATGCTGGCGAGGATGTGGAGAG
>NW_007730606.1:0-1382 GCF_000696425.1 Galeopterus variegatus
GATGGGCCATAATAATCATATACAGTGTATATTGACAAAATAAAAATTAACAAAAAAAAAACAAAAAATAAAAATAAATAAATAAATTTAAAAAAAATAAAATAAAATAAAAAGACTGTGAACGACAGTTTCTGTCTCTGTAGTCTCAGGCTGATAATTATATTTTTATTTCATTCTGGTTGAATACTTTCAACATAAAAGAGATTTCGTTATTTGCAACTAGTAAAAAGTTTTTTACATTTGCATTGAAATCCTAAGACACTCTTCTATTAACTAATCCAGAATATTTGAAAGAGGAGTACTAGGAATTTTCTATTACAAAGTTAAATTGTTTAACCACATTTAAAAATCGAATGTGTCTCTTAATTGGTAAATGTTCAATTTATAAGATCTGATTAAATGGGCCTGCTGTCCTGTTTTCATAAACAATGTCAGAAATGTGTCCTATAATATTATGAGATGTTCAGTAACGACATTCAGTCTGCCATATTTTCACTCAATATCATTATGTTCAGCATGAATTTACATTTTCTGTTTTATCAATGATGCTCAGGTTGCAAGCATAACCAAAGGAATTGTTGACCTTATATTACCAAATTAAACTCATTCATTTGAAACTGTCAACCAACTTGTACAACCATATTACAACTCAAAGATATTTAATTTTATTTTCTTCTCAGAGAAAAAGGAGATTTCTTAGTCTTTTTTTCAAATTTATTTATTTACTAATATTATATTTTTATACTCTACAATTTTGTTGTGGAGCCATTGGGGAGGAAGGGGAGATGAGAAGGGGGAAGGAAACAGGGTGGGAGAAGGAGAAGAGACATGATCAAGGCCCTTGGCACCCCCCTCATTCCTGCATGGGAGACCAGGGAAATTGCAGCAATGGCTCGGTTGTGATTGAACTGGATGCAGATGCCAGGGAGATGTGGCTGAGCTATTTGGCCACCCATCACCCTGGCTTGGGAACTAAGGGCATTTCTAGAGACAGCTGAGTGATCACTGCTGGGCTGGTTGTGGATGTCAGGGGGTGTGGCTGAGGCCCTTGGTCCCCCACAGCTCCAGCTCAGGAGCCCAGGGTGCTTCCTGCAGCACCTCAGCCACAGCCCTCCCCCATCCCTGGGTTGTGAGCCCAGGGACCTTCCAGACCTTCTAGGTTTTGTAGGTGTTCTATGGTGGTGTTAGACCTTTACCAATTAATATCAAACTTTGTCTCTGATATGTGGGTATTTTGTTTTTTCTTTCAGTTCTGTGTTGGATTTGCTGTTCCCACCACTTAAACTCTGCGCTGGAACTAATTTGTTGTCCTTTGATTACTTATAAAATAGGGGAACTTCCTGTGGGGACCAGCACGTGAGCTCTGTGGTTGAGCTAAATTG
>NW_007730606.1:2495-4557 GCF_000696425.1 Galeopterus variegatus
TCTCCTCTCCTCTTTCCCTGAGCTCTAGCAGCCCCAATTTGGCAGTCATTGGGTTTTGGGGTTTTTTTTAATTTATTTATTTACTTATTAATAATTTTTTCTCCTTTTTTGTTTTAATTTATCAATATACAACATTGCTGATTTTCATGTCTCTTGGGAAGGGGGGGAAGTCATTGCTTTTTAATTGTTGTAAATTGGTTGATTGTGAGAGAGGGTGACACTGGGTACCATTTATTCTACCACCTTGATCGGAAGTCCAGTCAATCATCTGTTAAAGAAATTAGTAACTGAAAAGAAACTACTTTATTGTCTCCATATTGACTATTTCTGGAATTCTTTATTTCTTCACATAGTACAAGTTTCCATCTGGTATCATTTTTCTTCTGCCATAACTTCTTTTAACATTTTTTTTAGTGCAGCCTTACAGGAAACAAATATTCACAGGTTTTGTGTGTTTGACTATGTCCTTATTTTAGTCTCATTTTTTAAAAATATTTTTACAGAATATAGAATTCTAGGTTGACTTTTTTTTTTCTTAGAACTTTAAAAAGTCATTGTTGTCTTCCGGCTTGCATAGTTCTCTATAAGATGTCAGTGGCTATTGCTATTGCTGTTCCACTGTACGTAACGTGTCTTATTTCTCTGGCTGCTTTTATGATTTTTTTCTTTGTCACTAATTTTTAGCAATTTGATTATAATGTGCCCTGTTGTGGTCTGCTTTCTGTTTTTGCTGCTTGGAGTTTGCTGAGATACTTGGATCAGTGAGTTTATAATGTTCACTAAATTTGGGAATTGTTTAGCTATTATTTCTTCAAAAAAGTTTTCTTCCACAATCTCTGTCCTCTTTTTCTGTTACTGCAATTACACAGATGATAGTTGGCTTTGTAGTGTTCCATGGATCACTGAGGCTTTGTTAAGTTTTGTCAGCCTTTTTTTTCTTTGTCATTTAATTTGGGTAGTTTCTATTGCCCACCTGTAAGTTCAATATTATTTTCTTTTTTTTTTTTTTTTGTGACCGGTAAGGGGATTGCAACCCTTGGTGTGGTGTCGCCCGCACNTATCAAACTTTGTCTCTGATATGTGGGTATTTTGTTTTTTCTTTCAGTTCTGTGTTGGATTTGCTGTTCCCACCACTTAAACTCTGCGCTGGAACTAATTTGTTGTCCTTTGATTACTTATAAAATAGGGGAACTTCCTGTGGGGACCAGCACGTGAGCTCTGTGGTTGAGCTAAATTGCTGCTTTGGTACTGATTCCCTGGGGAAGGCTTTTTGTGCAGCTCATGTTTTAATTGTTGACCTCGTATGTACTTCTGGGTCTTGTGAGGTCTGGTGCAGCTGGGTTGTGTGGAAACTCTAGTCTGGGCCTGAGTCTTTTCAACAAACTGCACCCCCTGCAGTTCTATATTTCTGACCAGTCTCCACTGAATGCTCCTGCACTGATTGGGGGTAGGTCAACTGTCCATGCTGTGACCCAATGTTCCCCTGGTGGGCCCAACTCCCTCACCGCCTGTACTCCAGACCCTTCCCATAGGACCGGCCATGCTCTGGTCCCTTGCGATGACTCACTGGCCTCTGAGTGGGTCCTTCTTTCAGTTGTCTGTGGCTCCTCATTCCTATGTGGGTCCACAGGAACCCCGTTAGTGGTCTTGCTGGCCCGTGGGCCACCAAGGCCCTCTTCTCCCCTGCAGCATCCAAGTAACATCATACAAAGGGTACAGCTGCGGCTTTTGCCATCTCTTGCTCTGTGTGTTCACCAGGGCCAGGCTGAAGTGGTTGGGGCTTGAAACAGGCAGAGTGGTCCTTTCTTTGTCTCATCATGGCTTCTTCTGCCTTCATGAAGTCCATAGGTCTCCTCTCCTCTTTCCCTGAGCTCTAGCAGCCCCAATTTGGCAGTCATTGGGTTTTGGGGGTTTTTTAAATTTATTTATTTACTTATTAATAATTTTTTCTCCTTTTTTGTTTTAATTTATCAATATACAATGTTGTTGATTTTCATGTCCCTTGGGAAGGGGGGGAAGTCATTGCTTTTTAATTGTTGTAAATTGGTTGATTGTGAGAGAG
>NW_007730606.1:5711-9863 GCF_000696425.1 Galeopterus variegatus
GCACCGGCCATCCCTATATAGGATCCGAACCTGCGGCCTTGGTGCTCCCAGCGCCACACTCTCCCAAGTGAGCCATGGGTCTGGCCCTCAATATTATTTTCTTCTGCAGTGTTTAATCTAGTGAAAATTTCATTTCAGATATTGTGTTTTTCATTTCTAAAATTTCCATTTGGTTCCTTTGATATGTATAAATTCCAATTATCTACTGAAATTTCCTATGTGTTTTCTCATTATTTTCATGTTTTCTCTTAAATCCTTGAACAAATTTATAATAGCTATTTTAAATCCTTACATTGTCTTCTTACCCTATCATCTCTGTCATTATTTCTGAATCCACTTTTGTTGACTAATTTTAATCCTGATTAGGAGTCATAATTTTCTGCCTCTATTTAGTAATTTTTTAGTAGTTGTTAGATTTATGAATGCTACATTGTTGAGTGTCTGGGTTTTTTGTGTTCCTCAATTGGATACTGAGTTTTGTTCCAACAGGTTATTAACTTACTTGCACATAAATTTGATCTTCTCATGACTTGTTTTTTAACTTTGTTAATGTGAGTCTAGTACAGATTTTACTGTATGGCTATATTAACCCTATTCTTTAGGTGTGGTCTTTCTGGGACTCTACTAAATGCCCAGGTAACTTTTCACTCTGACTGGTCTGAACTTGAACATCATTCAGCCTTGTTTGAGCTCTATAAATTGTTCCTATCACCACTTCCTGGTGGTTGGCTGTCTCCCTGGCCTCATGGTGTCTCTCATCCTGTATATGCACATTTTAATATTCAGCCAAAGACTCAAAGGGATTCCCTATGTGGATTTCTGGAGCTTCTTCATAACAAAGCTCCTTTATCCCCAGTACTCTACCCCCCAAATTCTAACTGCCTCTGTGACCTGCAAGCCTGATCTATCTCTTTATCTCAGTGAGATTACTATTGCTCTCTTTGGCCCCTACTCCCAGAAAGTCCCTCAAGGTGAAAAGCCATAAGATTATGGTGCTCAGTTCATTTGATTCCCTCCACTCAGGGATTTCAGTCCTTCATTGTTTATTGTCCAACATCTTAAAACAGTTAAGTCACATTTTTTGTCTAGTTTTCTAGTCACTTAAAGCAAGGGTTAGGTACAAGTTACCCCCTCAAGCAAAAGACTTTCATGGCAACGAAGAGAAGTGATGACAATTGAGAAATATTTGGTGATTGTTTGGGTATAGAGAGTAAGGGAAAGGAAGGAATCAAGAATGGCTCCCAGGTGTTTGTTGTCCACCTAAATGGAAGGTGGTGCCATCCACTGAAATGCTTTTGTTCATATTTCTTTATAAAATAAGGACTGTTTTGTGAACATAATTGTATTAGTTTGCTATGGCTGCAATAACAAAGTACTACAGACTGGGGCTTACACAACAGAAATGTACTGTCTCACAGTTCTGGAGACAAGAAGTGCAAAATCAAGGTGTTGGCAGAGTTGATTCCTTCTGAGGGTTGTGAGGGGTCTGTTCCAAGCCTCTCTCTTTGGCTTGTAGGTGGCCATTTTCTCTCTATGCCTTTTCACATAGTCTTCTCTCTATCCATGTCGCTGTGTCTAAATTTCCCCTTTTTTAAGGACACCAGTCAAATTGTAGTAGGGCCCACTCTAATAAGCTCATTTTAACTTGACTGCCTTTATAAATACCTTATCTCCAAATAATATCATACTCTGAGGTACTGGAAATTACTTCTTCAACATATGAATTTTGGAGATATGGTTCAACCCATAACAATAGATAAGCCTAAAAGAAAAGAAAACATTGAAAGCTAAAACTTTTCTAATTAATGACACTTTATAAGATCTTCAAGCATGCACACAGACGGCAATTCTAGCTTTATTCCAAGGTCTGCAGGATACACAATGTAATATATGCTTTAATATTTACTAAAATATTAAAATTTTGAGTATGATTTTATATATGATTGTGAGATGTTTCTAAATTGTGATGTATGGTGTGTGCACTAATAATTGACTCTAACATTATCACTTGGTAAAACACTCTTGTTGCCTCCTTATAATACTAGATTTCCAAAATCACACTTTAAAAATCATCTCAATAAGATATTTGTACTGGGGAATACAGAGAGCTATGATTGCATAATGGGGGTGAAGACAGGAAAAAGAAGATCCTGAATACAAAAGGAAAAAAATTACCTAAAATTTTATATGATAGAAAACAAAGAATTAGTTTAGTTTTAACAGCAGTCTTGACATAATGAAAATAGTTGCACAAACTCAAACAGGAAAAAAAAATCTTTTATGCTTCATAGACTAATAAAATACATGGGGATGAAGAACAATCAGAAAAAGAGACCACACAAGTAAAAATGTCACTAAGTGAAAATGTGTCTCCCAATCTTCAATGAGGTGGTGGTAGGTCTTTGGACTAATACAAAAAATGATGATGAATCCTATAAATTTTCCTTATACAGAGGGGCCACAATATAAACATCTTGAGAATAGACAATATACTAATATGTTTTACATACGTTTTAATTTTTAAGCCTTACAGATAATAACTTTACAAAGTTAAAACTCCTCATAATCATCAGTTTGTTATCCATTCGGCCAAAAACTTTGTGAAACCTCCTAATTTAGGGAAGAACACAGCAAGACAGGAAGAAATAAATTCATCCCTAAATCAAATACAGAATCAGGTCTCTAAAATGTCAATATAGTGCCTTATGTTTGAGATTCTCACTCTGAGATTTAGGCCACCCAGACATTTTTTCCCTTTATGTGTTTTCAAGCACTTTATATAAAAACATTTTTTAAAAAAAACTTATTACTATGGTACTACACAGTGAGTTCTATATGCTTTCAACTTTATTTTTCTAAGGACAATGAGATATTCATGTTTCCTTAATCAAACATCCAGCTCTTTGAGAATAAGAAAGAAGATCTGGCTTGTGTTATACTTACTCCGTGAATTTAAATTCTTCCCTTCAAATTTTTTTTTAACTTTACATATGTTCTTCCATTTGTTTCTACCCTTGAAAATAGGTGTCACTATTATTTTACAACTGAATAAATTCAGAGAGATTAAGTTACTTGCTCAAAATAATTCAGATCTAACAAGTAGAACTTAAGTTGAATGAATGTATTAGTTAGGATAAAGGCAATGCTGCTAAGACAAAAAGAGACCCAATTCTCCCTCCCCAAACAAAACCAATGGCTTAAAGAAGATCAAGTCTACTTCTCTCATGTAACAATCCAAAGGTGAATGGTTCAGGGCTAGAAGGATGACTTACATCATCAAAATCTAACTTCCTACTCTTGGTTCAAGACTCAAGTTGCCTCCTCTTCCCAGACATCAGAAAGGAAAAAAGAGCAGGTGCCAGCAATTGCTTTATTTTTAATTGCTTTTTTTTTTTTTTTAATGACCACACTCCTGCTCATAGTCCAAGGACCAGAACCTTATCACATGGCCATAACTTGCTGTAGGCCATCCATTGTGGAATGGAATATTATCAGGGTTGACTAGTAGATGCAGAATGGGTTAAGTTAAAGAATTCAGAGAAACCTATGGAAGTCAGCCAGACAGTGTGCGAAAAGAGATACGGCAACAAGGAGAAGACTAAATAGGACCTACTCCCTTGCAAAATGAGTGACATGAATAAAGAACTCAGTTGAGAGTTTATAAAGTAAAGATGGGGTAAAGACTATCTTTCACATGTGCCATTTCCAGTTTCCTAGGTAACATGATCCCCTTCTCACTGATAATGATATTATATTCAGAATATTTTTCTTTAAATATATTAATAGTAACCAGAAAAGGATTAACACAAGGTCTAATTAACTCCTGCTTGGGGATAGATCTGGGGAGGGTTCTGAGAGTGGTTTTAGCATCTGGCAAAGGACATGATAGATAGGAAGGGATTTCAACTGTAAATCAAAGGGAACTTCATGAGTCCTGCAGAACTGTTAGAACTTCTTCTGACGGGATCATGGTCACAATAAATGTAGATTTGTATTGCCTCCAAGAGTGTCATTGCTGAATGGCAGGATGTCCTAGAGGGAGCACATTTTGAAGAGTCACATAAGACTTTTGCTCCAAAAACAATGAAAAAATACTCTGTGAGATAGATAATTATAAAACACTATGTACTTAGGTTCTTAAAAACAGTTTAA